>NW_027206665.1:0-180188 GCF_032191515.1 Phaenicophaeus curvirostris
GGTCTTGGAGGGTTTGGTGGTCAGGATAAGGGCTGTACTTGGAAGGGGTAGGGTCAAAGGAGTTGGCGGGCATAGAAAAGGTTGGGCTTGGAGTGCTTGGGGTTAGGGAAAAGGTTGGGCTTTGACAGGTTGACAGGCAGGGTGAGGGGTTGGCGGACAGGGTAACGGTTAGACTTGGAAGGATTGGAAACAGAGCTTGGAACCATTTGTCTTGGAAGGTTTGGTGGTTAGGGGAAGGGTCAGGGTAAGAGGGGTTGACATTTGAGTTGGGTAAAGTGTTGGTGTTTAAGGAGTTGGGGGGATCAGGCTGAGAGTTGGTGGTTAAGGTAAGGGGTTTGATTAGAGGGGTGCACTTAGGTTAGACTGTTGGTGTTAAGTGAGTTCGGTGGTTAGACGAGGCCATGTGTTTAGAGGGGTTGGGGGTTAATCTGGGGGCTGGGTTTGAGCTGCTTTCAGTTGGTGTTAGAGTGGTTGGATTTTAGGCTAAGGGTATGGGTTGGGCTTGGAGGAGTTGGCAGGAAGGGTAAAAGCTGGGGTCGGTGGGTTGGCTAGGCCTTGGGCATACAAGGGTTGGTGGTTGGGGATGTTGGCTGTTAGAGGAGTTGGGGTTTAAGCTAGAGGTTGGGCTGAGAGGGGGTTGATGGCTAGGGTGAGGTTTGGGCTTAGCATGCTTGGTACTTAGGGTTAAGGGATGGGCCTGGAGGGGGTGGGCTTAGAGGAGTGAGCAGATAGGTTTAAGGGTAGATCTTTGAGGGCTTAACCGTCTGGATATGGATTGAGCTTGGAGGGCTTGGTGGATAGGGTAGGGGTTGAGACTGGAGGGATGGGGAGACGGGGTAAGAGTTGGGCTTTTGAGGGTTTGAGTTTGGAGGGGTTGGCAGGCAAAGTAAGGATTGGATTTGAAGGAGTTTACTGGCAAGGTAAGAGTTAGGCTTAGAGATGAGCTTTCATGGCTTGGGCCTTGATGTCCTTCACGGGTAGGGGGAGGATTAGAGCCAGAGGGGTTGGCAGTTAGGGGATGTGTCAGGGCTTGGAAGAGGTTGGTGGGTAGAGGAAGAGTTGGGGTTGGCCATTAGTGGAAGTTCTGGGCTTGGATGGCTTGATGGTTGGGGTATGTTTGGGGGTTAAAGGACTTGGAGGTTAGGCTAAGGGTTGGGCTTGGAGGGGCTGGTGGGTAGGGTAAGGGGGGCTTGGAGGATTTGGGGTTGGGGAGAGGGTTGGGATTGGAGGGGATAGCACATGGGGGAAAGGTTGGAGAGATGTATCAGACGTAACTGGCCAAGTTTTGGAAGCGGGGGCAGGCTGCAGGGATGACCTGTGTAGGAGGAGGTCATGGACTGCCCTGTGCAGGTCTTACCCAGTTCCAGATGGCTTAGCGACAGACAAAATGGACCAACTACGCACCAATACTGAACCGCTCAGATGACTTTGTAGTGCCTCTGCGAAAACATATTTAAGGATGGTAGATGCTGAGAAAACAATGCCAGAGCAGGATGACCGGCCCGTGGGGAACCCCTGATGGGGTAGTCTGTTCCTGTACCCTGAGGAAAGGATCCATGCTAGAGCAAGGGAAAAGCGTGAGGAAGATGTGGCAGAGATGAACTGTTATGAACTGACTGCAACTCCCCATTCCCCACCCTCTCCCTGTACTGCTCGTGGGGGCAGGAGGTAGAAGAGTCAGGAAAAAGAAGTGAAGATGAGTCTGGGAAGAAGAGGTGGGAGAAGGTGGTTTTAGTTTCGTCTTTGTTTCTCACCATCCTGCTCTATTTTTAATTGGCAGCAAATTGAATCAAATTTTTCCCCAAGTTGAGTCTGTTTTGCCCATCATGGTAATTGGTGAATGATCTTCCTGTCCTTATCTCGACCCACGAGCATTTCTATCTTATTTTCTCCCCCTGTCCTGCTAAGGAGAGGGAGTGAGAGAGTGGCTGGGTGGGGGTTTGGCAGCCAGCCCAGGTCAATCCACCACAGTGTGTATATTTATTTGTATTGTATACCTCTGTTTGTTCGTGTGCCTACTGGGAATACATGCTTAGCCTTGCTACTGGTTGGACCTGGGGACATGGAGCTTTGGCAGCCTCGCTTCTCTCAGGCTGTCGGATTCAGGAACCCCTAACATCAGGGACAGAGAGAGAGGGAAAGCAGAGAGAGGGGGAGAGAGAAGGCGAAGACAGAGACAGGGCAAAAGGAGGGGCAGAGAAAGAGAGGCAGTGTCATGGTTTAGGTCAGGACAGACTAAATGCACGCATTAATTACTATGCAATAATTGTATCTACGTGAAGGAGTTTGGCAATTTATTGCCTCTGTGAAAGAGTGATTATTAATGCATAGAACCCTATTTCAAATGTCTACAGGGACAATTTTGGTTTGTTCACTGTCTTTTCATAGCCATGGAGACATCAAGCTATGCATCCATAACTGACCAGCCATTATGACTGGTAATTCCACATCTCAGACGTATGTAGCCCACACAGATTGGGTTTTCCACCTAATTCTTAGAAGTGCCCTCACATCTTAGGTGTGCAGCTCACAGCTAAGTACTTCTCCTGCTGAAGTATTAGGAAGATGCAACATACAGGCTCCGCTATCCCAATGTTTTCCTTCACAGATTAACCATACTTGTACATTATTAGTAAAGTGGCCCATTGCAGATAGTGTCCAAAGAGTCATTCTGAATACCAGTAGGAATAGTCTTAGATACGTTTTTCATGACTTCCCGCGTCTGTCTTTCTATTCAGTGCAATTGCAGGCGAGCCATTTCTAATTGTATAGCAGCTTTAGCTAGCCCCTCAAGGCACTGAGAGGTTAGTTGTCCAACCTGTTGCAGCTGGACTTGGAGGGCTTGGATATGCATGGTGTTTAGGGCAACTTCTCGTGTACCTGATATGTTTCTCTTAGTTCTTCTGTAGATGCCTTGTTCGGGGAACATGGTATGTTGAATACTTATAATAAAAGGCGCACAGGGGTATTGTATCAATTTACATTCCAGTCCCACTTGATGTGGTACTCCTTCTCTTATTGGATTGTTCCAAGTCAAGTTTGCCACTTGCCTATGGTAAACATATCAAAGGGTGGTGTTACAAATTGTGGGGTTCACCATGTTCTTTGGCAAGATAGTACTGAGGTTAATTCACTAGTGTTGGTTTCTGTTTCTTCCATTAGATAGGGTCTCATATTTAAATTTTAATCTTAGATTGTTTTGGGTACATTTATAAATGCTTGTGAAGTTGGTGGTCCAATAAAGTCTTGTCATCATACTGGTGAGAAGTCCTTTGTGTTCACTGATAAAGCCTACATACTAGGCTTCATTTTTACCTGCTCCCCTCTGGCTTCTATTCATAGAATCAAAAAATCATAGAATAGTTAGGGTTGGAAGGGACCTTAAATATCATCCAGTTCCAACCCCCCCTACAATGGGCAGGGGCACGTCCCACCACATCAGGCTGCCCAAGGCCCCATCCAATCTGGCCTTGAACACCTCCAGGGATGGGGTAGCCACAACTTCCCTGGGCAACCTGTGCCAGTGCCTCACCACTCCCATGGTGAAGAAATTCTTCCTAATGTCTAGTCTAAATCTGTCCCTCTCCAGTTTATACCCATTCCCCCTCCCCTATCACTACAAGCCTTTATGAATAGTCCCTCCCCAGCTTTCTTGTCGGCCCCCTTCAGGCACTGGAAGGTCACTATAAGATCTCCTCGGAGCCTTCTCTTCTCCAGGCTGAACAAGCCCAACTCTCTCAGCCTGTCCTCATATGGGAGGTGCTCCAGCCCTCGGATCATCTTTGTAGCCCTCCTCTGGACCCCTTCCAACAGTTCCATACTGTTCTGACAGGCTGTGAGCAAGAGTTCCCGCTGGAATATTAGGCTTCAAAACTAGCTAAGGCCTCTGATGGGAACCAGAGGTGTGATGAAAGCTCTTCAAGGGCAGAAGTATGGTGTGAGCACTAGCTGGGTTATGTCATTGCTCTGGTATGTAAACTGCTTGTGCTTAATTAGGAGTAGGTAGGGGTATCAAGGCTAAAGTAAGATAATTCTGTCCGAAAAGCATACAATGAAAATGAAATATAACCATCATGGACCAGAGTCAGAAGGGAGTTGTTGTGGGTTAACCCCGGTAGGCAGCTAAGCACCACACAACCAACCGCTGGCTCGCTCCTCACCCTCTACCCCCAGTGGGATGGGGGAAGAGGAAAAGAAGAGTGAAAGCAAGAAAACTCATGGGTCGAGATAAAAATTTATAAGCAAAGGAGCAGCGGAAGAAGTGAGGAAGAAAACAAAACAAAGCAAGTGCCCAGGAGAGCAGGCAGAGTAAGAAACAGAGAAGGCCTTGACTTTGTGCAACCACTGTTCAGCAATAGCTAAAACATGTGTGTGTTATCAGCACTGCTTTGGTCACAAATCTAAAACACAGCACCATACAAGCTGTTATGAAGATAATTAACTCCGTCCCAGCCAGACTCAGCACAGGAGTCTTGGGATGCAAGGCCACCTTAATCTAGGTAACTGTATTGGTAATGTCATAATACCATATTAGGCCAAAATTGCCTAGGTGACAGCGTTGGAAGCACCAAATTTGGGTACAGATGTAACAGATTTGGGACCAATGAGGAAAAGATAATTAGGAATGGGTTGTTTGTTTGGAACATGTTTGGGTGGAGAAAAGGAGATTGCAGGGGTGGTTAAAAGGTGTGTTTGGGAAAAGAGAAAATGGGTAATACGGGATAAAACCAGGTGGAGGACAAAGAACTGGAGGATTTTGCAGTGGTAGAAGTGCAGAGGCCTGCAAATGGTGGTGAAGCTGACCTGCAGACCCAAGCTCCCCAGGACACTAGAGGGAACCCCCTTGGACAACCTGCTGGACTCTCCATCAGGCCTTATGTCCAGAAGACTTGGTGTGGGAGGATGAATAAGAAGGAATAAGCTTGTATGGAGGGATAGACTTGTGCCTTACTACTAAGTGAAGGAGAAAAGGCAATAAAATTGCAACTTAATATCACTTATGTGTGTGTTTTATAAGTTTTCTTTATACTAATGCAACTGTGTATCAATAATGATACTACTAATAAGCAATAGAATCGTAACCCAATATTACTTGCAGTGATCTAATTGTGTACTAATATTGCTAATAATAGTGGTGAGTTTGTTAGCCAACTAAGGTATTACTAGTTTTTAAAGTTGTGTCTCTTAATCAGTAAATATAACCATCTCAATCAGCTATTTCTCAAGCCTTCAGTCTAAAAGGGGAGAGTCAGAGAGGTAAAACATGTCTAGCCTGGCCCGGGCCTGGTTGGGATGATGCCTCTCCAGTATTTACAAGCCAAGTGGCTTCTGGCAAATGAACATCCCAGTTTCTCATATCCCCTTTTCTCTGGGCTTGTAGCATTTTTTTCAGGAGTCCATTAAGCCATTCTACATTTCCCGAGGCCTGGGGTTAATAGGGAATACGGTATATCCAGTCAATTCCATGTTCCCAACTTTATAATTTCATTTTTTAAATGACAGCCATTGTCAGACTCAGTTCTTTCAGGTGTACCATGCCTCCACAAAAATTTGTTTTTCAACACTACCGTGCTTTTAGCAGTGACACGTGTCACTGGGTAAGTCGCAAGCCAGCCTGTAGTCATTTCTACCATGGCTAGGACCTATCAATGCCCCTTAGTAGTCCTGCACAAAGGTCTGGTGTAGTCTACTTGCCACGCATCTCCAAATTGGTGGTTTAAATGTCATCTTCCATGCCTCAATGTTTTTTTGCTGTTTAGCTTTTTCACTAATGCACAAATTTCAGCCCTTTGTTATTTGTATAATAGAATTTGTAGACAAGTCCACCCCTCATCTCTTGGCCAGCTATAGGTGACATCTCATCGCATATGTCCTGATGTTTCATGAGCCCATCGAGCTACAAATAGTTCCCCTTTATGTTCCCAGTCCAGGTCTTTGTCGATTGTGGTGATCTGAGCATCTTGGTCCACTTGATGGTTGCTGACTTGTTCTTCAGGGGCACTTCCCTTTGGTACATGGGTACTGTGAAACATGGACTCGAACTCCCTTCATATGCTGCTAGTATCTCTGTTTTGGGCAGGGTGTAGCAGGTTGTTCTTTCAGGCCACTCAATAGAGAGAGATCACAATCTAACTGTAACCTGGCATGTGCATTCCCCAGAAGCCCACAATGCCTGGGAAAGCTTGAGGGCTTTTTTTTTATTATTATTTGGTGGGGGCATAGCTGTTATTTTATTGATCACATCCATTGGGATATGATGATGCCCATCTTGCCATTTTATTCCTAAAAACTGAATCTCCTGTGCAGGTCCTTTGACCTTGCGTTCTTTTATGGCAAAGCCATCTTTCAGAAGGAAACACAAACATTTCCACTGCTGTGTTGCGCCACACGATGATGTCATCGATGTATTGCAGGTGTTGAGGGGCTGCGCCCTGTTCCAGCGCAGTCTGGATCAGTCCATGGCAAATGGTGGGGCTGTGCTTCCACCCCTGGGGCAGTCATTTCCAGGTGTACTGGACACTCCTCCGCCACATAAAAGCAAACTGTGGCCTGCACTCTGCTGCCAAAGGGATCAAGAAAAACACATTGGCAATATCAGTTGAGGCATACCACTTGGCTGCTTTTGACTCCAGTTCATATTGGAGTTCTAGCGTGTTCGATACGGCAGCACTCAACGGCAGCATGACTTTGTTCAGACTGCTGTAGTCCACTGTTGGCCTCCACCCTCCAACAGACGTTTGCACTGGCCATATGGGACTACTAAAGGGTGAGTGAGTCTTGCTGATCACTCCTTGGTTCTCCAGTCAATGGCAAAAAGCCCTCATGGATGGGAACCAGGGAGCCTCGGTTGGTGCGATATTGCTGCCGGTGCGCCATCATGGTAACAGTCGACACCTGCTGTTCCTCGATCCACAGCAAGCCCACGATGGAGGGATCCTCCAAGAGGCTGGGCAAAGTAGACACCGGTTTAATCTTCTCTGTACCCATGGCAGCTACACCAAAGGCCCACTGGTACCATTTTGGGTCTCTGAAGTACCCACTCCTGAGGTAGTCTATGCCAAGGATGCACGGAGACTCCAGACCCATCACAATAGGATACTTCTTATCACAGCCCACTTGAAAAGAGAGTGAGTTCTTTTTTCCCAGCACAGCGCCCGGGTAATTTAAAATCACTCAGAGGTAGAGGTGTACACTATATCTTTTACTAAATAAGATGCATGCCCTTAAAACACTGGATTCAAACGATTACACTGGATTCAAACGATCAAACAACCTGCACGGAACAGAGCACAGACAGGAAAAGCCGCACCCGCAAAAGTGACCGAAACAGCCCATCAGTGGCAACGTTTCACAACACCGTAACAATCTGCTTAACTGAGCCCCAAACAGCACTGAGAGCCCTAATGTTTCCTGGAGTCAAACCTGAAATCAAATCAAAACTGCCCACTACTGCCCACTGCAGCCGCACGCATTGCAAAGAGAAAAGGAGAAAGGCAGAAAAGGAGAAAAGCTAGGAAAGGATAAAAGAGTTACAAGAAGCAAATAGTTGCAAGAGATGAGAGGTAGTCACCACCTTAGGAGCTCCACATGTAGCAGCATGTGTTTCTTTGTCCAGTGGGTCCAGAAGATGGTGGGCGTCCACACACAACACACAAACACGAGACAAGACAAGCAGAGAGGGACAAGCAGACAGAGAGAGAGAGTTGCAGAGAGAGTTGCAGAGAGAGAGAGAGAACAGACAAACAGAGACAACAGACAAACAGAGAGAGACAAGACAAACAGACAAACAGAGATGAAATTACAGAGCGTTGCATAGAGAGTTGCAGGCTTTCGAGGGGTTTTTTGAACTCTCTGTCCCCATCCCTTACCTCGTCAGGTGGGGAGGACAGGTAACAGGCTCAGGCATGTCCCTCCTCCCTAGACAAGTTCAGACATGCTCTCCAGCACTTCCGGCCTTGCCACTGAGGCTGGGGGCATACACCTGCTTAGAGCCATTCAACCCATGCCAGGCCAGGTCCACACGCTTCTGCCACTTGTCCCCTGTTAGGCTCACCCCAGCCTCCAATACAGACAACTGTTGGGATGTCTCCGTCACTCCTGAAATCCAGATGGGTTCTGCTCCCTTGTACCCTGATGGCATTAGGGTATGCTGTGCACAGGTGTCCACCAGAGCCTTATACTCCTGTGGTTCCAATGTGCCACGCCATTGAATCTTGAATCCATATAGGCCAATAAACACAATTGTCCCTTTCTTCCACCTGGCCAGAGGCAGGGCCCTTCTGTTCCTGGTCAGAGTATCCATTATCTTACTCCTGTAACTGCAAACCAGAAGTCCCTTCATTAGGATCAGAAAAAGGATCATCCCTTCTGCTCTGCCTGGGGAATTGCTCAACAGTAACCAGAGCAGTAATCTTCCTGGATGGACCCTTTTTTGGCCACTGTTTTTCCTCGCAAGTCACTTACCTGATCTTCTAGGTTCGTCCCACTTCCTCATGTCCTCCCTGGGGTCACGCAGATAGAACCACAGGGTGGCATGAGGTGTGTGCCCACAGTACCCTTTCCTCTGAGAAGAGAAAGGCAGGCCAGTCTAGCCACAGTTGGTGCCTCGATGTCTGTCCATTCCATTAACACCAGGGTATTGGCATATGACATTGGTGCACTCTGTTCAAACTTCTGCCACGTGGATCACATGCGCTGGACTTCATCTGGGTCTTTGGATCCCTGGTCATTGTCTAGGTTGCTGTAGATCACCTCCACCGCTGCTTATTCCCTCAGATATTGCATACTTCCCTTGGTGGTGGCCCACTTGCCTCAGTAGTTTACAAGGTCTTCCTTGAGAGGCTACCTTGCCTTCACGCTCGTCAGGAGCTGCCTCCAGAGGCTGTGGATTGTTGCCCCTCTTCTGATCCCTTTGTCGATATCCCAGTCCCTAGTGAAGGATCCCAGCTGCTGGGCTTCCTTGCCCTCTAATTCCTGACTGTTGGCTCCAATATCCCAGCATTGGAGCAAACAGGAGATAATTTGCTTGCCTGGATGACAGCCAAAATCTTTCTGCATATCTCGCAGCTCACTCAGGGATAGGTACGGGGTGGTTTCTGTCTCGTTTATGATTTCAGTCTCTTTCCCCTCCTGTTCTTGCAACTGCTCTGCTGCAGAACACACTGTCTTTCTGATTCTCCCTCTCCTGCTCCCTCTTAGGAGAAGCTTCTTCCTCCCTTACTAACTGAGGTGACTTCCATTTCCATTGTTTATTCTCGACTACCAGGTGACTGATATATTTGAGGGTTGAGTCTCTGGTTTAGCCACAATGTCCATTTGTATGTCTTCAGATCCAGAGACCCTCAGAGACCCTCTCGCCCCCTTGAGGGTGCTGAACAGCGGCTCGGTTAGGCATAGGCCAGGCCCCAGCATAGTGTGAGAAGTTGTGTCTCTCTGGAATAGCCAGGGCATCCTTTTTTCAAGTGTTCTGTTGCTTCATCAGGATTCCACACTTGTTTAGAAGTGAAGTCCCAGACCATCGGAGCTGAAAACCGCTCTAGCTACCTGCCCATATTCTCCCATGCACCTTGCCACCCATGATCAGACTGCGTTAGGGCACATCCCTGTGTGATATTCCAAAATAGTCAGTTAACATTGCTTTTTCCAGAAAAGCCAGAAACAGATTCTTAACTGTACTGAATTTAGCTGGGACATTTCTTCATAGTAGCTTGTACGGGGCTACGTTTTGGATTTGTGCTGAAAACAGTCTCGATAATACAGGGATGTTTTAGTTACTGCTGAGCAGCACTTACACAGCATCAAGGCCTTTTCTACTTCCTACTGTATTGGGGTTGCGTGGTAGGGGGGCTACAGGGGTGGCTTCTATGAGAAGCTGCTAGAAGATTCCCAATAGATTGTCTGATAGAGCTGATGCCAGCCAACTCCAAGATGGACCCGCCACTGGCCAAGGCCATGCCAATTACTGATGGTGGTAGCGCCTCAGTGACAGCATATTTAAGAAGGGAAAAAGAGAATCCAAAACCCACCAGCACAACATCAGCAGCAGACGATTGAGGACCCTGCAGACACCAAGGTCAGTGAAGAAGGAAGGGGAAGAGGTGCTCCAGGCACCTGAGCAGAGATTGCCCTGCAGCCCGTGGTAAAAACCATGGTGAGGCCGGTTGTCCCCCTGCAGGTCATGGAGGTTAACGGTGGAGCAGCTATCCACCTGCAGCCCGTGGAGGACCCTACGCCAGAGCAGGTGGGCATGCCCGAAGGAGGCTATGATCCCATGGAGAGTCCGCGCTGGAGCAGGCTCCAGGCAGGTCCTATGAAACCATGGAGAGAGAGGAGCCCACACTGGAGCAGGTTTGCTGGCAGGACTTGTAACCTTGTGGGCGATCCACAAGGGTCCCCCAGTTTGTGAAGAAATCACAGAATCATAGAATAGTTTGAGTTGGAAGGGACTTTAAAGATCATCCAGTTCCAACTCCCCTGCCATGGGCAGACATCTCCCACCAGATCAGGCTGTCCAAGGCCTCATCCAACCTGGCCTTGAACACTTACTGCTTGCGGTAAGGAGGTAGCAAAAACTGGGAGTGAAGTTGAGCCCGGGAAGATGAGAAGGGTGTGGGGAAGGCATTTTAAAAGTTAGGTTTTATTCCTCATTATCCTACTCTGATTTGACAGGCAATAAATTAAATTAATATCCCCAAGTTGAGCCTGTTTTGCCTGTGATGATAATGGCTGAGTGATCTCTCCCTGTCCTTATCTCGACCCCCAAGCATTTTGTCATCTTTTCTCTCCCATTTCCAGCTGAGGAGGGGAGTGATAGAGTGGCTTTGGTGGATACCTGACGTCCACACTTACACCGCCCCACGAGTGAGTAGGCTGGGGGTATACAAGAAGCTGGGAGGAGACACATCTGGGACAATGGGTTCAAGTAACCACCCCTTGACTTTCAAGCTCTTTGACAAGACTGTATTATGGGACTGAGAAAAATTCCTTTTGGTTCGATATTACTGTCAGTGTACCGTTTGGGTTGCCACTAGCACTGATTGAGGCGATGCCAATAGCAGTCCTACTACTGACTCTCCCCCTGAGAGACCAGTTAGTTGAGGTACCAAAGGTGTGTCTATAGGGATATGTGGAAGGAGCGTGTCTGTTCCTTTAAGGGTATCTGGTCAAAGGAGCCGCAAAGAAGAATATACAGAGACAAACAGTACAGTACTTAAGGGCAAGGGAGCCCATGAGGACAGTACTTAAGGGCAAGGGAGCCCACGAGGGCTGGGAGCTCTACAAAAAGGAAATCCTAGCAGCTCAGGAGAAAGCCATCCCCATGTTCCAGAAAAAGAGCCGGCAGGGGAGAAAAACAGCTTTGTTGAACAGAGAGATCTTGAGTGATATCAAGAAGAAGAGAAATGTTTATGGGCTCTGGAAGAGGGGACAGGCCTCTTGGGTGGACTACAGGAGGGGAGTGAGATTGTGTAGAGAAAAAATCAGAAGGGCTAAGGCTCAACTAGAAATCAGATTGGCCAAGTCTGTGAAAGATAACAAAAAATCCTTCTATAAATATATAAATAATAAAAGGAGGACTAGGGAGACCATACAGTCCCTATTGGACGCAGAAGGAACAACAGTGAGAGGGGATGAGAACAAGGCTGAGGTACTTAATGCCTTCTTTGCCTCAGTCTTTAACAGTAAGGAAAGTTGTTCCATCTGTGTACAAACCCAGGAGCTAGAGGAGCAAAATGAGGCTCCCATGATCCAAGAGGAGGTGGTCAGAGCCTTGCTAGCCCGACTAGACATCCACAAGTCTATGGGGCCGGATGGGATTCATCCAAGGGTATTGAAGGAGCTGTCGGATGTGCTGGCCAAACCCCTTTCCATCATCTTCCAGGGGTCCTGGCTGACTGGGGAAGTCCCACTGGACTGGAGGCTGGCTGATGTTGTGCCCATCTACAAGAAGGGTCGCAGGGAGGACCCAGGAAACTACAGGCCTGTCAGTCTGACCTCAGTGCCAGGGAAAATCATGGAGCAGGTGATCTTGAGTGCTATCATGAAGCACATGCAAGAGAACCGGGTGATCAGGTCCAGTCAACATGGGTTCACAAAAGGCAGGTCTTGCCAAACTAACCTGATCACCTTCCATGACAAAGTGACTCCCCTACTGGATGAGGGAAAGGCTGTGGATGTGGTCTTCTTGGACTTCAGTAAAGCCTTTGACACAGTTTCTCACAGCATTCTGCTTAGGAAACTGTCAGCCTCTGGCCTGGACAGGCGCACACTCTCCTGGGTGGAAAACTGGTTGGATGGTCGGGCCCAGAGAGGGGTGGTAAATGGAGTTAACTCCAGCTGGAGGCCAGTGACAAGTGGGGTTCCCCAGGGCTCAGTGCTGGGTCCAGCCCTGTTCAATGTCTTTATCAATGACCTGGATGAAGACATTGAGTGCACCCTTAGCGAGTTTGCGGATGACGCTAAACTGGGTGGAAGTGTCAATCTGCTGGAGGGTAGGGAGGCTCTGCAAAGGGATCTGAAAAGGCTGGACCGCTGGGCTGAGTCCAATGGGATGAGGTTTAACAAGGCCAAATTCCGGGTCCTGCACTTGGGGCACAACAACCCTATGCAGTGCTACAGACTAGGAGAAGTCTGGCTAGAAAGCTGCCTGGAGGAGAGGGACCTGGGGGTGTTGGTTGACAGCCGACTGAACATGAGCCAGCAGTGTGCCCAGGTGGCCAAGAAGGCCAATGGCATCTTGGCTTGTATCAGAAACGGCGTGACCAGAAGGTCCAGGGAGGTTATCCTCCCTCTGTACTCGGCACTGGTGAGACAGCTCCTTGACTACTGTGTTCACTTCTGGGCCCCACACCACAAGAAGGATGTTGAGGCTCTGGAACGAGTCCAGAGAAGAGCAACAAAGCTGGTGAAGGGACTGGAGAACAGGCCTTATGAGGAGCGGCTGAGAGAGCTGGGGTTGTTTAGCCTGGAGAAGAGGAGGCTGAGGGGAGACCTCATTGCTCTCTACAACTACCTGAAAGGAGGTTGTGGAGAGGAGGGTGCTGGCCTCTTCTCCCAAGTGACAGGGGACAGGACGAGAGGGAATGGCCTCAAGCTCCGCCAGGGGAGGTTTAGGCTGGACATTAGGAAAAAATTCTTCACAGAAAGGGTGATTGGGCACTGGAACAGGCTGCCCAGGGAGGTGGTTGGGTCCCCTTCCCTGGAGGTGTTTAAGGCATGGGTGGACGAGGTGCTAAGGGGCATGGTTTAGTGTTTGATAGGAATGGTTCGACTCGATGATCCAGTGGGTCTCTTCCAACCTGGTTATTCTGTGATTCTGTGATTCTGTAAAAGAGGCCAGCATGCAAAGGCACACCCCCACATCATTGTGGTACATTTTTCATCCATTCCTTGTAGTTATGTGGTGGGTTGACCCCAGCCAGCAGCAAGGCACCCACCAGCTGCTTGGGTTTCAGTTCCCAAGCCACTAGAGGATTCATCCAAGCCGGGCATTGAGCCAAAGGCACCCATTCCTCATCCCACCCAGGCAATGGAGGTTCAGGAGCCACTTTTTAGGTCCCCTTGCTCTTACGTCAGAACATATTTGAAAATGTCCTACCTACCTCAAGTAGGAGTACTAAACATGCTTCCTGCCAGACTCTTACCCCCACGTGTCCACCTTCACGATCTGCAAGATTACACTCGGGCAAACACATTTGGCAGCTGTAGGTGGTCTCCGTGTTGTGGACATTTGTTGGATGGATGCACTACAGCCCCACAGTCCTCTTTTCACAGCCCAAAGCTTCCTTCAGATCCCACTTCTGACAGCGGTTTTAGTAATGTCATTGTTCAGGTCTGGACAGACTAAACACATGCATTGATTACTGTGCAATAATTGGTTGCACGTGAAGGAGTTTGGATATTTATTGTCCCTATGAAAGAGTGATTATTAATGCAAAGAACACTACAGAGTTACAGGAAAAGTGACTATCTCTAGTTCCCCTTTCCTTGCTGACAGGAGCAGCAGTTGTCAGAAGCGGGGAGGAGTAGGGTGCTGAGTGTGTCTGTTCTGGCCATGCATGAGCATGGTCCCAGGCATCCCCAAAGGCAGAGTCATGCTGCCCCCACTTCGAGTTGAGGTGGATGTGTTTTATAAGGGTAGAGAGCACCTTCCAGATTGCTTCATCTTTAGTTATTGTTGGACTTCTCTGAACTGTTGCGCATTGATTGGTGTAGAGAGTCACCAGGCAAATAGAATCATAGAATCATAGAATAGTTAGGGTTGGAAGGGACGTTAAAGATCATCTAGTTCCAAGCCCCCTGCCATGGGCAGGGACATCCCACTAGATCAGGTTACCCAAGGCTCCATCCAACCTGGCCTTGAACAACTCCAGGGATGGGGCATCCACAACTTCCCTGGGCAAACTCTGCCAGTGCCTCACCACTCTCATGGTGAAGAAATTCTTCCTAATGTCTAGTCTAAATCTGTCCCTCTCCAGTTTATACCCATTCCCTCTCATCCTATCACCACAAGCCTTTATGAATAGCCCCTCCCCAGCTTTCTCGTTGGCCCCCTTCAGGTACTGGAAGGCATCTATAAGATCTCCTCGGAGCCTTCTCTTCTCCAGGCTGAACAAGCCCAACTCTCTCAGCCTGTCCTCATAGGGAAGGTGCTCCAGCCCTCGGATCATCTTTGTAGCCCTCCTCTGGATCCCTTCCAACAGTTCTGTATCCTTCTTAAGTTGAGGATTCCAGAACTGGACACAGTACTCCAAATGAGGTCTCACAAGAGAGGGATAGAGGGGCAGAATCCCCTCCCTCGACCTGCTGGCCACACTTCTTTTGTATGCGGCCCAGGATACGGTTGGCCTTCTGGGCTGCGAGCGCACATTGCCAGCTCATGTCAAGCTTCTCATCAACCAGCACCCCCAAGTCCTTCTCTGCAGGGCAGCTCTCAACCACGTCATCCTCTATCCTGTACTGAAATTGGGGATTGCCCCGACCCGGGTATAGGACCTACACTTGGCCTTGTTGAACCTCATGAGGTTCTCACAGGCCCACTTCTCACGCCTGGCCAGGACCCTCTGGATGACATCCCATCCTTCCGATGTGGCAACTACACCACGCAGCTTGGTGTCATCTGCAAACTCGCTGAGGGTACACTCGATCTTGCTGTCAATATCATTGATGAAGATATTAAACAGCACTAGCCCCAGTATGGACCCCGAGGGACACTGCTTGTCACGGACCTCCATCTGGAGTTTCAACCATTGACCACTACTCTTTGAATGTGACCATTCAACCAGTTTCTTATCCACCGTACCGTCCACCCATCAAATCTATATCTCTCCAATTTAGAGAGGAGGATACACACACAAAATCACAAACAAATAATCACTAGGTTGGAAAAGACCCACTGGATCATCTAGTCCAACCATTCCTATCAATCACAAAATCATGCCCCTCAGCACCTCATCCACTCATCTTTTAAACACCTCCAGGGAAAGTGATTCAATCACCTCCCTGGAAAGCCTGTTCCAGCCTGAATCTCCCCTGGTGGAGCTTGAGGCCATTCCTTCGTGTCCTGAACCCTGTCACTTGGGAGAAGAGGCCAGCTTCCTCCTCTCCACAACCTCCTTTCAGGTAGTTGTAGAAAGCAATAAGGTCTCCCCTCAGCCTCCTCTTCTCTTGTTCTCTACACAACCCCCGTTCCCTCAGCCGCTCCTCCTAAGACTTTTTCTCCAGCCCCTTCACCAGCTTTGTCGCTCTTCTCTGGACTCGCTCCAGAGCCTCAACATCCTGCTTGTGGTGAGGGTCCCAGAAGTGAACACAGTATTTGAGGAGCGGTCTCACCAGTGCTGAGTACGGGGGGAGGATGACCTCCCTAGGCCTGCTGGTCACGCCGTTTCTGATACAAGCCAAGATGCCATTGGCCTTCTTGGCCACCTGGGCACACTGCTGGCTCATGTTCAGTCGGCTGTCAACCAACACCCCCAGGTCCCTCTCCTCCAGGCAGCTTTCTAGCCAGATTTCTCCTAGTCTGTAGCACTGCATAGGGTTGTTGTGCCCCAAGTGCAGGACCCGGCATTTGGCCTTGTTAAACCTCATGCCATTGGACTCAGCCCAGCGGTCCAGCCTGTTCAGATCCCTTTGCAGAGCCTCCCTACCCTCCAGCAGATCGACACTTCCACCCAGTTTAGCGTCATCCGCAAACTCGCTAAGGGTGCACTCAATGTCTTCATCCAGGTCATTGATAAAGACATTGAACAGGGCTGGACCCAGCACTGAGCCCTGGGGAACCCCACTTGTCACTGGCCTCCAGCTGGAGTTAACTCCATTTACCACCCCTCTCTGGGCCCGGCCATCCAACCAGTTTTCCACCCAGGAGAGTGTGCGCCTGTCCAGGCCAGAGGCTGACAGTTTCCTAAGCAGAATGCTGTGAGAAACTGTGTCAAAGGCTTTGCTGAAGTCCAAGAAGACCACATCCACAGCCTTTCCCTCATCCAGTAGGGGAGTCACTTTGTCATGGAAGGTGATCAGGTTAGTTTGGCAAGACCTGCCTTTTGTGAACCCGTGTTGCCGGGGCCTGGTCACCCGTTCATGTGCTTCATGTTAGCACTCAAGATCATCTGTTCCATGACTTTCCCCGGCACTGAGGTCAGACTGACAGGCCTGTAGTTTCCTGGGTCCTCCCTGCGACCCTTCTTGTAGATGGGCACAACATCAGCCAGCCTCCAGTCAAGTGAACTTCCCCAGTCAACCGGGACTGCTGGAAGATGATGGAAAGGGGTTTGGCCAGCACATCCGCCAGCTCCTTCAATACTCTTGGGTGGATCCCATCTGGCCGCATAGACTTGTGGGTGTCTAGCTGGGCAAGCAAGTCTCTAACCACCTCCTCTTGGATCATGGGAGCCTCATTTTGCTCCTCTAGCTCCTGGGTTTGTACACAGACGGAACAACTTTCCTTACAGTTAAAGACTGAGGCAAAGAAGGCATTAAGTACCTCAGCCTTGTTCTCATCCCCTCTCACTGTTGTTCCTTCTGCGTCCAATAGGGACTGTATGGTCTCCCTAGTCCTCCTTTTATTATTTATATATTTATAGAAGGATTTTTTGTTATCTTTCACAGACTTGGCCAATCTGATTTCTAGTTGAGCCTTAGCCCTCCTGATTTTTTCTCTGTACGATCTCACTTCCTCCCTGCAGTCCACCCAAGATGCCTGTCCCTTCTTCCAAAGCTCATAGACATTCCTCTTCTTTTTGATGTCTCTCAAGGTCTCCCTACTCAACCAAGCTGGTTTTTCCCCCGCTGGCTCCTTTTCCGGAACATGGGGACGGCTTGCTCCTGTGCTGCTAGGATTTCCTTTTTGAAGAGCACCCAGTCCTCGTGGGCTCCCTTGCCCTTAAGGACTGTCTCCCATGGGACTTTGTCAACCAGCCTTCTAAACAGTCCCAAGTCTGCCCTCTGGAAGTTTAATGTGACTGTTCTGCTAATCCCCCTCTTCATCTCACCTAGAACAGAAAAACCTATCATATCATGATCGCTTTGTCCCAGGCGTCCTCCAACCGTCACATCCCCCGCAAGGCCTTCTCTGTTCACAAACAGCAGGTCCAGGAGGGCGCCTTCCCTTGTCGGTTCACTCACCAGTTGTGCGAGGAAGTTGTCTTCCACGCACTCCAGGAACCTCCTACACTGCTTCCTTTCTGCTGTATTGTACTTCCAGCAGATATCCGGAAGATTGAAGTCTCCCACGAGGACAAGAGGTAGTGATCTGGAGACTACTCCCAGTTGTTTATAGAAGAGCTCGTCACCTGCTTCTTCTTGGCTGGGTGGTCTATAACGGACTCCCATCACAATATCTACCTTCTTTTGGGCTCCTCTGATTTTAACCCACAGGCACTCAATCCCATCATCACCATAATCGAGCTCAAGGGTATCAAAGCACTCTCTAACATAGAGAGCTACCCTGCCTCCTCTCCTGGCCTTCCTGTCCCACCTGAAGACTTTATACACCACCATAGCTGTACTCCAGTTATACGAGTCGCCCCACCACGTTTCCATGATGGCAACGACATCGTAGTCTCCTCAGTGCCAGTTTCATCCTTACCGTCACCAGATGTACTTGCCCCCACTCGTAAGGGCTTTAGTACCTCTAGGAGACAAGCGCGCCCCATCCCTAGCAAGGAAGCCTGGGGGTGCATTGGCCACCCCATGATCAAAGAACCCAAAGCCTCTCTCCTCACACCAGGCTCGGAGCCATGTATTAATCAAGTGATTTTTTTTTGACCTATTGCTTGTCATTCTTTAGCGTTGGAATGGAGCTAAACACTACTTGTGCCCCAGAGCCCTCCATCGTTCTACGCAGAGACTTGAAGTCTTTCTTAATGGCTTTCATGTGTGTCAATGATGCGTGTCATCATTACCGATTTAAAATACTACCAGAGGGTAATAATCTGTCTCTTTCACCAAGGAAGGAAGTTTTCTAGTTACGTCCTTCACTGATGCCCCGGATAAGCAGCAGACCTCCCTGTGGAGCAGGTCCGATCTGCAGATAGGTCCCTCTGTTCCTTTTAGAAGGGGATCCTTTGGGCATAATGATTCCAGTATTGTGTGTATGCTGGGGCGAGTGGCCGATGCCTTGGTATACCTGCAATATTAGCAGCAAGCACGGAACAAACGGCTGATATTCTCATACTTGCTAGCTTGTTGAGACCTTGGAATCTTTATTAAGACCCGTGGGTTAATAGGAAAGGAATGCACTAGGCAGAAAACATGAAGATAAGGGGAACATCTGTGGAAAACAGGGGGTTGCAATCTGTCGCTGTACTGCAGGATTCTCACGGGTGGAAATTCACTGGGATAGCTGTTACTGGATACAGAGGCACTATATAAGGTTTGCACCCGCTCAATAAAGTTGATCTCGTTTGTTGCCTCATTGATGGGGTCTGTGCCTTAATCGCTACAGAATCCCCTAAGACAATCACTCTCTTCTTTTTTTACGGAGGATGTTTTTATGGTTGTGGATGTTTTTTTATGGTGACGGATGTTTTTATGTTGTGGGGGACCATGTCAAAGGCTTTACAGAAGTCCAGATAGATCACATCCATTGGTTTACCCGTGTCCACTGCTGCAGTTACCCCATCACAGAAAGCCACTGAGTTGATCATACAGGATTGATTTGCCCTTGGTGAAGCTGTGCTGGCTGCCATTAATCGCCTCCCTGTCCTCCATGTGCATTAGCATAGCTTCCAGGAGGATCTGTTCCCTGATCTTCCCAGGCACAGAGGTGAGGCTGACAGATCTGTAGTTCTCAGGGTCGTCTTTTCTACCCTTTTTAAAAATGGGCACAGCGTTACCCTTCTTCTGTTCACCAGGGAATTCTCCTGATTGCCATGACTTTTCAAATATCATGGAGAGTGGCTTGGCAACCACACCAGCCAATTCCCTCAGGACTCTGGGATGCATCTCATCAGGTCCCATAGACTTATAAATGTTCAGGTTCCTCAGGTGGTCATGAACCTGATCCTCCTCTACTGTGGGAGGGGGTTTACCCCCTGGACACCCTCTTGCTTTCCCATAACCCAGGAGGGGTGAGAAGAGTGGTTATCGGTGAAGACTGAGGCAAAATTTGTTGAGTACCTCAGCCTTCTCCTCGTCTGTTGATACGAGATCACCATTCCCAACCATCAGTGGGGGTACGTTCTCTTTGACCTTCCTCTTTTGATTGATGTACCTGTAAAAGCCCTTCTTGTTAGTCTTCACTTCCCTTGCCAAGTTTAGCTCCAGCTGCGCCTTAGCCTTCCTGACTTGCTCCCTCCACATCCAGGCAGCGTCCCTATACACGTCCCAGGTTCCCTGTCCCTGCTTACAATGTCTGTGCAGTTCCCTCTTCTTCTTTAGCTTAACCAGCAGGTCTTGACTCAGCCACGCCGGTCTCTTCCCTTCCCTGCCTGATTTTCTACATATGAGGACTGAGCGCTCTTGCGCTTTGTGGAAAGCATACTTGAATATTTTCCAGCTCTGTTCTGCTCCCTTGTCTTGGATCATAGAATCATAGAATCACCAGGTTGGAAGAGACCCACTGGATCATCGATTCCAACCATTCCTATCAAACACTAAACCATGCCCCTTGGCACCTCATCCACCCGTGCCTTAAACACCTCCAGGGAAGGTGACTCAACCACCTCCCTGGGCAGCCTGTTCCAGTGCCCAATCACCCTTTCTGTGAAGAATTTTTTCCTAATGTCCAGCCTAAACCTCCCCTGGCGGAGCTTGAGGCCATTCCCTCTTGTCCTGTCCCCTGTCACTTGGGAGAAGAGGCCAGCACCCTCCTCTCTACAACCTCCTTTCAGGTAGTTGTAGAGAGCAATGAGGTCACCCCTCAGCCTCCTCTTCTCGGAGGACCATGTCCCAGGGGATCCTACTGAGTAACTCCTTGAAGAGCTGGAAGCCTGCTTTCCTGAAATTTAGTGTCCTGACTATACTCCTCACCTGTCCCGTAGCCCTCTGGACCTTGAACTCCACCAGTGCATGATCACTGCAGCCCAGGCTGCCTCCAATCCTAATATCACCGATGAGTTCGCTCCTATTGGTGACCATAAGGTCCAGTATTGCATCTCCTCGGGTGGGGGTCTCTATCAGCCGGAGTAGTCTTGTATACATTTAGTTCTGCTATTTCTGCCAACTATGTGTTTTTATAACACCTGCTTCCTTGTGCTTCATCTAACAAAGGTTACAACCCTAACAACTACATAGCAACATACCGAAGGCCAGGTCAAACAGTGGGTCGCCAACATTAATGTAGTTATTCGAGTGATGTCAGCTCAGTAGGCCAAGACAAGCAGAGGAGGGCAGAGAGCACAGGGAGCAGAGACAGCACAGTTAGAGAAGGGGGGCCAGGGGAGCAGAGAGAGAGAGAGAGTGTGCAAGGGGGTGAGTGGGTGGGGGAGGGAGCATTGCACGAGAGTGGGGACAGGGCTGAGGAATTTTACAAGTGTAGCATCTCTCTGTCTCCTTCCTTTCTTGCCTTCAGAAATCTTTACAAGTTGGGTTTGTTTGGGTTTTTTTGAATACCTAAGGTCTAAACCCCTCAAGTTCATGCCAAGGTAAAGTTCTTAACCGCTTTGATTTAGACATTCCAACAGTTATAGCCCTCATGAATGCCTTAATTTCTACAATTTGAACATTAGACTCATACAAAGAAGTTGATTCTTAAAGACTTTATTTTTTTTAAAAAGCATTCAAGACTGTTTTCTAACCAATGTGCATCACCGACAGGTTCAGTGAAAACAACAGATTTCTTCCTAGTATGACACCTATAATACCAAAAGCATACTATGAGAATTCACGCAGCATAAATTGGTACATAGCATCACTTGGTACAATGTTTTACAAGAACAAAATTAAACTCTAACATTAACTGCTATAAAAACAACATTTCCAACTCATACAAAGCACAGTAAAAAGCCATCCTGACACATGTTGAAAAACTACGCACTAACAGGTCAGTTTTATACAGATGAAGCAATTAAGGAGTTGAAAAACTATTTACATGCTTTCCTGGTATTAATTGGACAAACATACAGAAGTCAGTTTAAAACATGCTCTAACTTAGTCTCCTGTTTCCTGAATGGGGTTTTGAGATGTGCATTGCTTATTAATACTGGATAAAACCATCAGCAAAGCATTTAAATACTTTTTCAAATGAAGAGTAAAGGCAATTTAATGTTAAAATTGAATGTTAAAATGCTATGCTTATAAAATTTTTAAAACTTTTGATCCATAGATTTCAAATGCAAAGCTTAATAACTTATATTTTGTATTAAAAAAAATACTCCAGTGGCATCATTTCTTTTCAAAGAGATTCCTTTGGATTTTCAAGCTCTCTCTCTTCACCTGATGTTCTAGAAAAATAATAAAGCAACATTAATAGCTATAGAAAGAATCTTAGACATAAGTCTTATTTTAAAATTCATTGACCTGGAATAAGACGAGAATCTAAGTGTGTTGATGCACGTTCAGCAGCAGATGAATTTGGTAGACCGAAGCAGTTAGTGATGCCAGCTTCTCTCCTTGAGAGGACTGTGTGTCCCATCCCCCATCCTGTGTCCCCATGTCCCCATCCCCATTCCCCCTCCTGCCCAAACTGAGCTCAAGTCAACGTGCCAAGCTCTGAACTTGCAGTTATTCAGGATCTGATTTGCATTCCATTCAGGCGTTCCTGAATAGTAAGGCAAACAGTTTTTTACTGTAGTTTTGACACTGGTACCAATACCAAACTCGATGCCATTGGAAGCGTAGATGATGGAATCCAATATTCTTTTTGTGCTGGGAAAAGAAAAGGAAGTTTGTGTTGACTGCAGGACCATGCCGTCAGCAGCACGCACATTCAAACTTGTAGCTTCCTTTCACTCCAACCAGCACTAATGTATTGGTTTGCTAGAAAACTTTTCACATCCTCCTTCTGGATTTTAGCAGTGGGATTTCTTCCACTGAGTTATAAAACCTGAATGATTGCAGCATATTGCTCCAAGTTGTTTGGGGTGACCATTGCAACAATCATTTGAGGTTTACTTTCCCCCTTATGAAACAGAGTGCTTTGTCTCAAAAATTTATGAATTTTTATCGAGAAACTGTTGGGCTTTTTATGCATCCTCGCTCTATTAAACTAGTTTCTTTAATTTTTTTTAGCAGTTTAGAAACGTATTTTACGCAATATTTTAGGAAGCAAGTAAGAAATAGCTGCTTTATGGGGAGAGGGTCTGTGATTTTAATTTGTGAATTGCTCTTTTTAAATTAGGCTGAAAAACAAGCTGAAACTGTGGAAGCTGCAGTGGTAGCAGCTGCAGTAGCTGTGACTCAAAAAGTAAGCCCTAAAAGAGGAAGACCAGCAGGTAAGTTTAAACAGAAAGGAATTTTATGAATTTTTCCCCATACAAAATAACTTAATAGAGATGGCCGGAGGATTTATTGCCCCCAGTTCTCCAGAGTATTACAGAATATGTACTAATATGCAAAATTCCATTTATATACATATATATATATATATGTACACACACAGAGAGATCTAAATGATCCTACATGGCAACCTGAGGTATTCAGCAATTTAGCACATAAAGAACCTTAAAATGTTTATGGTTATGCTGCGTCCTCTGAAATAAGGATCATTGTAGGATTCTGCTAACTTACAGACTATGCAATATGACTTCTGTTTCACTGTGGCTTCACAAAGATTTATATTACTCAAAGTTGTATAAAATTGGTACTTAGGTTGTGATAGAATATCCGCAAAACAAGTTTTAAATAAATGGGGAGAGGGAGACTGTCTATAGGTAGAGCTCAGAGGACAGTCAAAACAAGTGAAGAGCTGGAGAGATTTTGCTAAAAAGACGTTTAAAGGCAATCTCTGTAGACCGACAGACAACTGAGAAGAAAATATAGCTAGTAGAAGAAGCGTGTAATTTACAAGATTTTGCTAATAGTTCTGCAGTACTTGTTTGTGAAAGTACCAATGATTTAATTGTAATTTTTATGGCAAGCTTGCAAGTATTCTTGAAAGAAACATTTTAAATTTCTTTACCACTGACATGGGAGAAGTTATTGGAGCACTTAAATATGCTATATGAACATTTAGTCTGGGAAACAGGTAATTTAATACTTTATACTCACCTGTATCTGGTAGCATTATGCAAATAACTTTTAGAAAGCACAACCACACTTAGCTCCCAAAGCAAACTATTTAAGACTAGATGTGAGGAAACAAAGTATTACCTTGGCGCTTCACCCACTTTCAGTATATTTATTAAATGAACTTTTAAAATATTTTAGTTTGTGTGGGATTATATTGATCATTCAAATGAATTGTGTTTACACAGGCTATTGTCTGTAAGAGCAGGAAAGGACCTTTACAAGAGATACTTTGGCACCACTAGATGTGTTTGGCACCCTATGGGAAATGTGTTGCTAGTCATGGCTGCCCCATCCCTGGAGGTGTTCAAGGCCAGGTTGGATGAGGCTTTGAGCAACCTGATCCAGTGGGAGGTGACCCTGCCTGTGGCAGGAGGTGGAACTGGATGATCTTTAACGTCCCTTCCAACCCAAACCATTCTATGATTCTATTCTGTGATATACTGTGCGGCATTCTCTCGCATAAATATGTTCACTGGGGATAGCAGATAAGTATGTTCCATAAATTTCAGTCCACAGTGGCAGCATACTAAGTATTTTCATTTTACAGAATTCAAAGGGTATAAACATCAAGAAGGAGGATAAACTATTTAGCTCACTTTTACACTGAAACATGGTGAATTGCACTGGGTGGAAAAGTCCCAGGAACAGATGTTTTAAACCCCTTAGACTGCTATCTTAAAGTACCAAAGCGTTGGTTGAGATTTTAATTTTTATCGATTAAACTTTGATACACAGTTCCAACAGTTGATTTTTTTTTTTTTTTTAGATAGAATATTTACCCTACTAAGTTTGACTCAATTGTTGCTTCTATCTGTTGACATGAGAAACAATCCTTTTAGATAGGAATGGGTGGTAGCTGTAGACTAACATGTTCTTTTTGTGTAATTAGCTACTGAAGTAAAGGTTCCGAAACCAAGAGGGAGACCCAAATTGATGAAACCAATTTGTCATTCAGGGACCGACATGTGAGTTGGCTTTTTATATAAAATGTCTGTCTTTATTGTAAACCAAGTGGTTGCATTTGATGAACTGTCATGAATTACTGAGTTCCTGCCCAGCATTTTCCTTGTAGTACTCAGTATAAGCTGGATGTTGCAGTTGGGATGGGTGGACAAAGAGATGGGTAAAACAGTGGTTGGAAGATTGGGTTCAGAGGATAGGGGTTAATAGGTTGTTTTCGACCGAGAGGCTGGTAACAAGTGGAATACTGCAGGGTCTATCCTGGGACCTGTCTTGCTTAACATCTTTATCAGTGACCTGGAGGAGGCGACAGAGGGCACTCTCTTCAAGTTTGCAGATTGCATCCAACTGGGGGAGGAGGGGTCAGTCACAGAATCACAGAATCACAGAATAACCAGGTTGGAAGAGACCCACCGGATCATCGAGTCCAACCGTTCCAATCAAGCACTAAACCATATCCCTCAGCACCTCGTCCACCCGTGCCTTAAACACCTCCAGGGAAGGGGACCCAACCACCTCCCTGGGCAGCCTGTTCCAGTGCCCAATGACCCTTTCTGTAAAGAATTTTTTCCTAACGTCCAGCCTAAACCTCCCCTGGCGGAGCTTGAGGCCATTCCCTCTTGTCCTGTCCCCTGTCACTTGGGAGAAGAGGCCAGCACCCTCCTCTCTAACACCTCCTTTCAGGTAGTTGTAGAGAGCAATGAGGTCTCCCCTCAGCCTCCTCTTCTCCAGGCTAAACAACCCCAGCTCTCTCAGCCGCTCCTCATAAGGCCTGTTCTCCAGCCCCTTCACCAGCTTTGTTGCTCTTCTCTGGACTCGCTCCAGAGCCTCAACATCCTTCTTGTGGTGAGGGGCCCAGAAGTGAACACAGTATTCGAGGAGCGGTCTCACCAGTGCCGAGTACAGAGGGAGGATAACCTCCCTGGACCTGCTGGTCACGCCGTTTCTGATCCAAGCCAAGATGCCATTGGCCTTCTTGGCCACCTGGGCACACTGCTGGCTCATATTCAGTCAGCTGTCAACCAACACCCCCAGGTCCCTCTCCTCCAGGCAGCTTTCTAGCCAGACTTCTCCTAGTCTGTAGCACTGCATAGGGTTGTTGTGCCCCAAGTGCAGGACCCGGCATTTGGCCTTGTTAAACCTCATGCCATTGGACTCAGCCCAGTGGTCCAGCCTGTTCAGATCCCTTTGCAGAGCCTCCCTACCCTCCAGCAGATCGACACTTCCACCCAGCGTAGTGTCGTCCGCAAACTTGCTAAGGGTGCACTCAATGCCTTCATCCAGGTCATTGATGAAGACATTGAACAGGGCTGGACCCAGCACTGAGCCCTGGGGGACACCACTTGTCACTGGCCTCCAGCTGGATTTCACACCATTTACCACCCCTCTCTGGGCCCGGCCATCCAACCAGTTTTCCACCCAGGAGAGCGTGCGCCTGTCCAGGCCAGAGGCTGACAGTTTCTCAAGCAGAATGCTGTGAGAAACTGTGTCAAAGGCTTTGCTGAAGTCCAGGAAGACCACATCCACAGCCTTTCCCTCATCCAGCAGCCGAGTCACTTTGTCATAGAAGTCAACATACTTGAGGACAGAGCTGCCATCCAGAGGGAACTAGACAGGTTGGATGAACAGGTTGACAAGAATCTCATGAAATCCAGCCACCACAAATGCAAAGTCCTGCTCCTGGGAAGGAAGAAGCCCTGGCGATGGTACAGGCTGGGGACTGACTGCAGAGCAGCTCTGCTGAAAAGGACCTGGGGATCCTGGTAGACAGAAAGCTGACCATGAGCCAACAGCGTACCCTGGCAGCAAAGGAGGCCAACAGTATCATGGGCTGTATGGGCAGGAGCATACACAGTTGTAGTGGGTCTGGCTGGGATGGAGTTAACTTTCCCCATAGCAGCCCTCATAGTGCTTTGCATTTGTAGCTAGAACAGTGTTGATAGCACAAGTGTTTTGGCTACTGCTGAGCAGTGCTCACCCAGCATCAAGGCTGTCTCGACACCACCCCCTCCATCTCCTCAAAGGCTGGTGGGCAAGAGGTTAGGAAGGGACATAGCCGTGACAGCTGACCCAAACTGGATATCCAAAGGGATATTGCATACCATATGGCATCATGCTCAGCAATAAAAGCGAAGAGAAAGGAGAGGGAGGAGGGAGGAGGGGCATTTGTCTTCTGAAGTAACTGCTATGTGTGCTGAGGCCCTACTACCCAGGAAGTGTCTGGACATGGCCTGCTGACCTTTGCTTTCTTTCATTAAACCACCTTTATCTCGACCCATGAGTTTTTCATCTTATTTTCTCACCCTGTGCTGCTGAGGAAGGGGAGTGACAGAACAACTTGGTGGGCATCTGGCCATCAGCCAAGGCCAACCCACCACAGCAGTAGATTGAGAAAAGTGATTATCCCCCTCTGTTCAGCACTTATTATACCACATCTAGAACCCTGGGTCCCCCAGTACAAGAAAGATGCCCACTAACTGGAGCGAGTTCAGTAGAGGACCACCAAGCTGGTGAGAGGAACATATGTCCTATGAGGAAGGGCTAAGGGAACTAAGTCTGTTCAGCCTGGAGAAGAGAAGGCTTTGGGGGAGATCTAATAACAGCCTTCTAATACCTACAAGAAGGAGCCAGGCTCGTCATGACGGTGCATGGTGGGAGGATAAGAGGCAATGGGCATAAACTGAAACAAGGGAGGATAAGACTGAATATAGGGAAATACTTTTTCACCCGGAGGACAGTCAAACGGTAGGGCAGGTTGCCCATAGAGGTTGTCCAGTCTCCATCCTTGGAGGTTTTCAAGACCAGACTGAAGAAAGCCCTGAGTAACTTGGCCTGACACACACACCCCCATCCCACACCCAGCAATGGGTTGGAGAAGAAACTTCCAGAGGCCCCTTTCTACCTGAACTATCCTATAACCCTATGTAACAAAAGATCTAGGAGCAAGCCAACTTTGTGCGGGTGGAGTATTTGATAGAAAAGAATGAAAAGTACATCTTTCTGAATTGAGGTCTAGGTTCTCTTTTAAACTGGGTATAGGTAATGAATACGAAACTGAAATAATTTACTGTGTTTTAGTGTTCATGAAGAGGAGAAGACAAAGAAAAAAGGATTGGAAGAAAAGACAAAAAAACAAGGGAAAAAAGATGAGGAGAGTCAAAAGGAAGAAGACAAATCGAGGAAGGAATTTGATAGAAGAGAAGCAAAGAGGGAGACTGAACCAAAAAGGAGAAATACTTCCCAAGTGGGTTCTGCATCAGCATCTGATTCTGAAGAGGGTGAAGGAGAAGACGATGATGATGAAGTATAGTGCTCTTTATTGACTTACTTATTGTAAAGAACAGTAGTTCACTGAAAATATTTCTTAAAGCTAATACTAGGTTTTCAATTTTGTCTATTAAGCATTGGTGCCTTTTGTCTGGCTAATATAGATGCATTTCTTGGAAATGAGAAGCTGCAGAATTCCTTTCTGTCAAATAATCATTTCAATAACTTTTAGATATTTACAAAGGAAAAAAAAAATCTAATACTTTTTTTTAATATGCTTACCTGAATGCATTTTTTTTCTTGAGTGTTGAGAATCTGTGGGGTCCGTGAAATATATTTTTGAGAGATAGGAAGCTGTCTCTAGCTGATCATTTGGGAATGACTTTGGAAGTTTTGATGTTTGGGTTACTCTTCTGCATATCTGAGAGAAAGCACTAATAAAATTCAGCTTCCTATCTCCATATAAAAGATTTGGATTTAGTTACAGAAGAATGCTAACTCATCAGGGTGTAGGGCGTTTCATGGACTAGAGCAATAACGTGTAGACATTTAGAGCAGGTAGGTTTAACTAGTAATGGTTTTGACGTCCAGTAATCTAAAGACTCCTTCTCTTTTCTCATCCTAAAATCCTAAATAAAAACAGAGGAAAAGAGGAGGGAGAAACTTTCAAGGAGCTCATAGAAGAAGCATGTTACAAGGCCAATATGAGAGAGAACTGGCAGAAAGAAAGTGTAAGCAAGAGGAGCAAAAGGAATCAGAGCCGTGAGTATGTTTTAATACATAGTGTCTATAGGTTGTGGTAGTATTTGAAACTAAGAAGAGGCACAAAACCTGACAAAATTCCCAATTAGTTTGCACTGTGTTCTGTGTCCTCTCTCTGTCTTTTCCTCCCAAGTATCATTTAAGTGGAGAATAAAAAGGCTCTTGTAAATCGATATGTAGTATTGTGGGAGGATGGGAAAAATTGAATCTGGAAATTAAGTGATGCCAGTCTTTCAGTGACTTAGATTTCCTAACAGTAGGACAGAGTTATACTATCAAGACAGAACAAGGAAGAAGTTGATTTGTGCTACCCCGGCTCTACAGAGCCAGTTGAGTAATAGCAAGCAGTTTGCAGTCAGAAGATAAATTATCACAAATGAACCAAGCATTAGCATGGAGAGAAGATCTTGTGAGAAACTTAAGGGGTTGGGACAGCAGGAAGAAATCAATCTGATCCATTCTCAAGACCTATTCCACAAGTGGGCGAAGAAGCCACCACCGTTCAAGATGTTCCCATTCACACATTTCTTGGGAAGAAGGAAGAAGGGGGAGAACAAGGTAAAACATCTGGGAATTAGGATAAGGAAACGGTTTCCTTCATCTATTACAATAAAATGATAACTATTCTCTATCCTTTAACAAGAATCTAGATTTATTTACTTCCCCCCCAGGTGATTTAGTCTCTTCCTTGTCAGTTATTCATTCTCTAGAAACCTAAACACACTTCTTCCTTGGGGCAAACCTAAACTTTAACAACGGCCCAAAGACACTAAATTGTTTTTATTGTTCCTGCAATTCTTAATATATCATTATGTAAATCTGACATGACTTTCAATCTCTGCAATAAATTGTCGTGTGTTGTTTTGGTTATTGTAGAATCATAGAATGGTTTGGGTTGGAAGAGACCTTAAAGATCATCCAGTTCCACCCCCCCTGTGATGGGCAGGGACACCTTCCACTAGATCAGGTTGCTCAAAGCCCCATCCAACCTGGCCTTGAACGCTTCCATGGAGGGAGCATCCACGACTTCTCTGGACAACCTGTGCCAGTGCCTCACCACCCTCATGGAAAAAAATTCTTCCTAGTATCTAATCTAAATCCCCTCTTTCAGCTTAAAACAGTCACCCCTCACTACACTCCCCGATAAAGAGCCCCTCCCCATCTCTCCTGTAGGCTCTCCCCTCCCCTCCCCTCCCCTCCCCACCCCTCCTCCTCTCCTCTCCTCCATGCTAAACAACCCCAACTCTCTCAGTCTGTCCTCATGGGGGTAGGGGGGGGGGGGTGGCGCTCCAAGTGCCCTGATCATCTTCTTGGCCCTCCTGTGGACCCACTCAAGCATGTCCACGTCTTTTTTTGCCTGGGGCCCCGGAGCTGAACACAGTACTCCAAATGAGGTCTCATGAGAGCCGAGTCTTAGAATCATAGAATCATAGAATCATAGAATAACCAGGTTGGAAGAGACCCACCAGATCATTGAGTCCAACCATTCCTATCAAACACTAAACCATTCCCCTTAGCACCTCGTCCACCCGTGCCTTAAACACCTCCAGGGAAGGTGACTCAACCACCTCCCTGGGCAGCCTGTTCCAGTGCCCAATGACCCTTTCTGTGAAGAACTTTTTCCTAATGTCCAGCCTAAATCTCCCCTGGCGGAGCTTGAGGCCATTCCCTCTTGTCCTGTCCCCTGCCACTTGGGAGAAGAGGCCAGCACCCTCCTCTCTAACACCTCCTTTCAGGGAGTTATAGAGAGCAATGAGGTCTCCCCTCAGCCTCCTCTTCTCCAGGCTAAACAACCCCAGCTCTCTCAGCCGCTCCTCATAAGGCCTGTTCTCCAGCCCCTTCACCAGCTTTGTTGCTCTTCTCTGGACTCGTTCCAGAGCCTCAACATCCTTCTTGTGGTGAGGGGCCCAGAAGTGAACACAGTATTCGAGGAGCGGTCTCACCAGAGCAGAGTACAGAGGGAGAATAACCTCCCTAGGCCTGCTGGTCACGCCGTTTCTGATACAAGCCAAGATGCCATTGGCCTTCTTGGCCACCTGGGCACACTGCTGGCTCATGTTCAGTTGGCTGTCAACCAACACCCCCAGGTCCCTCTCCTCCAGGCAGCTTTCTAGCCAGATTTCTCCTAGTCTGTAGCACTGCATAGGGTTGTTGTGCCCCAAGTGCAGGACCCGGCATTTGGCCTTCTTAATCCTCATCCCATTGGACTCTGCCCAGCGGTCCAGCCTGTTCAGATCCCTTTGCAGAGCCTCCCTACCCTCCAGCAGACAGACACTTCCACCCAGTTTAGCGTCATCCGCAAACTCGCTAAGGGTGCACTCAATGTCTTCATCCAGGTCATTGATAAAGACATTGAACAGGGCTGGACCCAGCACTGAGCCCTGGGGAACCCCACTTGTCACTGGCCTCCAGCTGGAGTTAACTCCATTTCCCACCACTCTCTGGGCCCGGCCATCCATCCAGTTTTCCACCCAGGAGAGCGTGCGCCTGTCCAGGCCAGAGGCTGACAGTTTCTCAAGCAGAATGCTGTGAGAAACTGTGTCAAAGGCTTTACTGAAGTCCAGGAAGACCACATCCACAGCCTTTCCCTCATCCAGCAGCCGAGTCACTTCTTTACTTTTAAGTAGATTTCATATTTTTTGCATCTAGGGAGCTATACAGAGCTCCACTTCAATGAAAGTAAGGAGGAGTAGCTTATCTTAGTGACTGCATAGTTTAGATTATGCCTAATTATTAAGCAAAAACCCTAATATTTATAAAATGTGAAAAGGTGGGGTTGTTTTTCCTTTTCTGCAACTTCCTCTGTCAGCATAATGGTTATAAATTGAATTTTTTGTTCCATTTTTTTTAATCATTATTTTCAATTTTTCTGGTCTAGCCAGCTACCTCATCAATATTTGTTAGGCAAACTCAATTCAGTGCTTTGTAAATAAAACACAGCCTTGCTTAAAGAATGTGAGTCTGTGCAGGTACAACTGTGTTGCTCCGCAGTCTACTGCCAAATTTGTGCCAACGTCCTCAACTATTTATCCTCTCAGTTGGTAAAAAGAAACAAAGAAGCTTGTTGAACAATGTTGCAGAAAAAGACCTTGACTTTTGCTGATTTAACATACATTACCAATTACAGCTTCTCTTAGTACCAATGAATAATTCAACATGATCCAGACTTTAAAAAGGTAAATTAAGGAAACATCATATATGCTTATCGGCACATTTGGAAGTAGTTCTTAAGCACAATCACTTGGAATACATTATTTTCTAGGATGCACCGAATCATAGTCATTCAGTCTGAAATGGACCTCAGGAGGTCATCCAAGTTCAACTTTGCTCAAAGCAACATTAGCTATGGGATCAGATTGTTCAAGTACATATTAAAAAAGATATGAAAGCATCATATCTCTAGCCTACAAATGGAGTAAAGTTACAGCAATATTTAAAATACAGAACTGGAGACATTTACAAACCATTTGCTCAGATGCAATACTCAGTGCTTACGAGTGTCTTGTAAATTCATGTTTCACTCATCTTTACTCTGCTTAATGGTCTCTTCTTTAAACAGTTTAACACTGTGTATGATATTGTGAGCAAGTTTCGCGTGACAGAAATATAGGTTGCAGATTGTTCAAGTTTTTACATGTGCAGCATATGCATTTCTCAGCATGAAAGGTGTACCAGTTTAGTCAGAGTGGTAAGCTTACAAGCGGACTTTTACTGCAAAACTTGTAAACTAACGTTGGTTTAAGCAATGGTTCCTTGTCTTTCTTGAGCTGAGGAGCCCAGAACTGGACACAATACTCCAGATGGGGCCTCACCAGGGCAGAATAGAGGGGGAAGATAACCTTTTGAACAACTCATCAATTAAACACAGTGCTATGTTGCATTACTTGGGTTTGGAACCTGCACTGATCCTTTATTTATAAAAGGTACTCCTTTAGTATGCCACACATCCAGGCAAAACAAACATTTGTAATTATCATTATTTAGCTGAAAACTCCCAAATGACATTTTTTAAACCAATAATTCCAAGACTACCTCTGGAGCAAAATCAAATTCCCATTCATGTAAAAGAAGATTTATATGCAAAGTTTTAGCTTCCAGGCAGCCATAAGGAATGCTGGACACCACAAGTCTCTCAGACTCTTTCACGCTTCTAAAACTAAGGAGAACACTGCTGACAGTATAGCCTCCTCTAGCGAATACTGCTGGACAAAAACAATCTGTGAGCATTGACAAAAAGAATACTTGAAGAAAAAAAAAGTTGCACTTCAAGGAAAGAGTTCAGCTAAAGGCTGATCTTTGAATTTTCCCCCTTGTTTTACAAAATTGTTCAGAATTTTATAATAATTTTAAGCTTTCAGAAGTCTGATTCAGTATCTGAATAAAATACATCAGGAGTTTGGAAACTGATATACATGCAGGATTTTTATTTAATGGATGCTTACTTTTACGACATTTGGAAAACCTTACAGAATGGTGGAATACACCAATTGGAAAAAGAGATTTAAACTCTATGATAAAACAAGACTGTAGACTTGATAAACAGGGTTTATTTGGGTTTTTTTTCTGAATAAATATATTTTATGAATTTGTGGTATACTTATAGCTTACATTTTTCTGTACTTTTAGTACAGTTATTTTATTTGTCATATAATCGATCTTTTTCCCATAATTACTGAATGTCAGTTTTAAATTTGAGTCTCCTTACAATATTCTCTCTCCATCAATCTGTTTCATACACAGTTTTATCTTAATGTCTACATTTTATTAAGACTGCCATTTGCTGCTTCGAGGGGAAACAGTCTGCTCTTCTGGAGGATTCCTTATCTGCAGTATCTTAATAAATAAATGTATTTATCTTATTTTGGTCTTTGAAGAAAACAGAGTTTGACTTTTGCATTTTTACACACAGTATGAATACCTCAAAGCATCTCATTTAAAATTAATAATAAAAATAGATTCGAGACCTTGGATGACAGCATTGTAAAAATGCTTTCTTGTTTTAATAGGCAAAATAAAGACGGTAAGAAATCAGAAGTTAAGAGGATGGAGAAGAAGAGAGGTTAGTTTAAAGAATATTAAATATTCTTAATATATATACACGTACACAAAATATATAAGTACAAGATATTTTTTGCTATCTTGAATTTTTTTTTAAAGAAGTGCATATCTAAACTTATCTGTGCTGCTCCTTCCTCCTCACAGTTTTCCCTACTCCAATACAAGTCCTTCCCGTGGGCTGCAGTTCCTAGCTGGAGCCTGCCTCCGTGGGCTCTCCACGGGCTGCAGGGTAGATACTTGCTCTGGCATGGTCCGCTCCACGGGTTGCAAGGGACTCTCTGCTCTGGCACCTGAAGCACCTCCCTCCCCTCTGTACTGGCTTTGCCTGGCAAGGTTTTGGTAGCAGAGGATGGGGGGACGGGGGACGGACAACACACGGACTGACGGACAGCTGCAGGGGTAGATTCTGTGACAAGAGATCAGGAGCTGCTCCCATGTCAGACAGAACCAGTTCCAGTTGGCTCCAAGATGGACTCACCGCTGGCCAAAGCTGAGCCAATCAGCAGCAATGTTGGTGTCACCGCCGTAAAAACATATTTAAGAAAGGGTAAAAAAATGCTGCACAGCAGCTGTGAGAGAGAGAGTAATGAGAAAAATGCAAGAGAAGCAATGATGTAGACACCAAGGTTAGGGAAGAAGGAGAAGAAGGAGGTTGTCCAGGTGCCAGTTCCGATGCAGCCCCTGGTGAAGATCATGGTGACGCAGGTTGTCCCTTTGCAGCCCATGGAGGATCCCATGATCCCAGAGCAGGTGGATGTGCCTTAAATGAAGCTGTGACCCCACAGAGAGCCCACGCTGGAGCAGGTCTTCTGGCAGGACCTGTGGCCCCACAGGGGACCCACGCTGGAGCAGTCCATTCCTGAAGGAATGCACCACGTGGGAAGCATCCACATTGGAGAAGTTTGTGAAGGGCTGTCTCCCATGGGTGGGAACCCACGCTGGAGCAGGGGAAGACCATGAGGAAGAAGGAATGGCAGAGATGAACTGTTATGAACCGACCACAACCCACATTCCCTGTGCCACTTGGGGGAGGAAGGGGCGTGGGGAAGATGTTTTAAGATTTAGTTCTTACTTCTCATTATCCTATTCTGATCTGATGCCTAATTATTAAGCACAAAACCTAATATTGGTAAAACGTGAAAAGGTGTCACAGTTTATCCCCAGCCCAGACAATTTCAGCAGCTAAAAATGAGCAGTTGTGCTCCCAGTTCTCTTCCTCCCTCCACTCTTAGGGAAATGAGAGGAAGAGGCTTGCGAGTTGGAAAGTAAAACTAAAACAGCTTAAATGAAATAAGAATCATAGAATGGTTTGAGTTGGAAGGGACCTTAAAGATCATCCACTTCCAACCCCCCTGCCATGGGAAGGGACATCTTCCACCAGGCCATGCTGCCCAAGGCCCCATCCAACCTGGCCTTGAACACCTCCAGGGATGGGGCAGCCACAACTTCCCTGGGCAACCTGTGCCAGTGACTCACCATATGAAGAAAATAATAATAAAATATATACAGATCTACGCAGATCTATGAATGAAATCATGCTTTCCCCCACCCCCCTTGATGACTATGTCACCACAGATACTGTAGAGCAAGTCAGGGAAGGGGTCAGCAGCAGGAGAGAGCTGGACACAGGAACTGGATTCAGGAATGCGCGCATCCGGGATCAGAGACAAACAGACAGATGGGGTCCTCACTGGATTTTGGCCATCACAGAAGAGAGACCCTTGTGATCTCAGTTTTATACCGAGTGTGACGTATACAGGATGGAATGTTCTGTTGGTCAGTTTGGGGTCACCCGTCCTGTTCATCCCTCCCTGCAGGTGCAACCCTTCTTTGTCTTTCACTTAAGGCACCCCACCAGCTCAAGGATGGCCTTGGTTTCTATAGGAATAAGTATAAGCAATGGCCTTTCTGCATACCAATGCCCCACTGCTAGAGAGAAACACTGTCTGAAAAACATGCAGTTAGCTTTCAGAAAATGAAGTTACTTAGGCAAGACTTAGCTGGAGTTAGAAAACTGATTCTAATTTAGCTCAAACCACAACAAAAGGTTCATTTTGTCTTTTTGCTTTCTTCCAACTTCCTCTGTCAGCATAATGGCTATAAATTTAACTTTTTGTTTCTTTATTTAAAATCATTACTTTCCATTTTTCTGGTCTAGCTAGCTACCTCATTAACATTTGTTAGGCAAACTCAATTCAGTGCTTTGTACATAAGACACACAGCCTTACTTAAAGAATGTGAGTCTGTGCAAGTACAACTGTGTTGCTCTTCAGTCTACCAAATTAAGGAGAACACTGCTGACAGTATAGCCTCCCTCAATGAATACTGCTGTACAAAACCAGTCTGTAAGCACTGACAAGAGAAGTACTTGAAGAACTTGAGCATGTAGAAATTCAAGCATACTTCTGTACCTTCGACCAGAACGGTTTAATGGCAACTTTATGCAGATGTCAGCCAAAGAACTCTGAAATTTCTGATTTGATTGGCAATAAAATAATCTTCCCACAGTTCAGCCTGTTTTGCCTGTGACAGTAATTGATGAGTGATATCCATGTCCTTATCTTGACCCAAAGATACTTGCCATACTTTCTTCCCCTGTCCTGTTGAGGAGAGGGTGTGGCAGAGCAGCTTGATGGGCGCCTGGCAGCATGCTAAGATCAACCTGCCACATCCTACTTCTTCACTGATCTTTGTGTTTGCAGTATTGGTTTGCATACTGTTTGGGTTTTTTTTTACCTCTGCGTGTGTGTGTGTGTCCATCCGCACTCCTTTCACACTCTTGTATGTTGCATTTTTTTCAACCCTTTCTTAAATACATTTTCACAGATGCACCATTGGCTTTGCTGATTGGCCAAGCTTGTTCAACAGCAGGTCCATTGCAGAACTGGCTGGAATCAGTCCTGTCAGCACAGGAACAGCCCCTGGTCTATTCTCAAAGAGGTTATCCCTGCAGCGCCCCCCTGCTACACAGACCTTCCCCATATACCCAATACATAACTTCAGCAATTATGAGTTAAAAATCAACTTATTCATTTGTCTTTACTGGTTGTTAGGGCACATGCATTGTGAACTAGGTCATTCAGATGGATTTGGACTATGACTATGTCCAAGTGTCTGAAATTCAATGCATCAATATTCAGGAATCCTCACACTACAAAGCTTCTACAATTTCCCAGTATTTTCTATTTTTTAAAACTTCGTTTTAATCTGGGTAAACTTCTAGAAGGTGACAGTTCTATATTACAGCAGAAAAATGATCAGTTATAAATCCATGTTGTTGTTGTGCATCCACTTAAAAAAAAAGCTAAATGCAGCTTTTTGCTACCTTAATGCACCTTCGGAAAACTTATATTAAGTTGCTTACACATAGATTTTTGCCTTCCGTATGTGATGTTCAGATTTGTAGAAATGTTTCTACAAAAATATCTCATGATATTATAATATATTCATGTCTGCTATTTCTGATCTTTAGAAACATCGATGGATTCTAGGCTTCAAAGGATACATGCAGAAATTAAAAACTCACTCAAAATTGATAATCTAGTAAGTATTTTTTTTCATGGATGCATGTGTAAAATTCAGGTTTGAAGTATGATTTATTAAACAATATATCTTGAGAAGTAAAGGAATTCTTTAATTTGCAAGACCTGGTTTGGAAAACTCCTTTCTTGATCACTCACCTGTTGTCAGTGTGCTATTGTGTGAAAAGTGTTCTAAGGGATTTGGCCTCTGACTTAGTACTTATACTTCATGAAGGCTATTTGTGTGATGAGAAACTACTAGTTTAAGCAAAGAAGTCTCACAACAAACACTGCAGTGGCTTCTGCATTTAGCAGCATGAGTAGCAGCGAGTAGTTTCAACTCAGTCTATGAGTTCGTGCTGTCATGCTAAAGAAGAAAACATTTTTTGTCTAGTACAGCCAACCCTTAACTCTATAAAAGATAACTGACTTAAAAGTAATTAATATCAAATTTAAAAAATTTCTCCTCAGAAAACTGGCTTAGTTTAAATACATTTATCAGCTGAGCTCCAGATAGAAAATTCACTTCAACTGTAAAAATCCCTGAAATAAAAGCTCACAGAGATATAATCTTAACCTTGCCTGGTTTAGAAGATATTATAAGATTCATGGTCAGCATTTAAAGAACATTTTCAATTAAAACTTGTGTTTATATACAGGATGTGAACAGATGTATAGAGGCACTTGATGAGCTTGCTTCCCTTCAGGTCACAATGCAGCAAGCTCAAAAACACACAGAGATGATTCTGACTCTAAAGAAGGTGAGTTTTGCAACTTCATTTAATGTAACTTCAAAAGGAAAACATTTTTTTAATTGACATAAAATTTATTTATTACTTGGAAGTGTGCTTTACTTCAAGTCTAAACATAACATACAATTCACAGAATCACTAGGTTGGAAAGGACAAACAGGATCATCGAGTCCAACCATTCCTATCAAACACTAAAACATGCCCCTCAGCACCTCGTCCACCCGTGCCTTAAACACCTCCAGGGAAGGTGAATCAACCACCTCCCTGGGCAGCCTGTTCCAGTGCCCAATCACCCTTTCTGTGAAGAATTTTTTCCTAACGTCCAGCCTAAATCTCCCCTGGCGGAGCTTGAGGCCATTCCCTCTCGTCCTGTCCCCTGTCACTTGGGAGAAGAGGCCAGCATCCTCCTCTCCACAACCTCCTTTCAGGTAGTTGTAGAAAGCAATAAGGTCTCCCCAAAGCCTCCTCTTCTCTTGTTCTCTACACAACCCCCCTTCCCTCAGCCGCTCCTCCTAAGACTTTTTCTCCAGCCCATTCACCAGCTTCGTCGCTCTTCTCTGGACTCACTCCAGAGCCTCAACATCCTTCTTGTGGTGAGGGTCCCAGAAGTCAACACAGTATTCAAAGAGCGGTCTCACCAGTGCTGAGTACGGGGGGAGAATAACCTCCCTAGGCCTGCTGGTCATGCCGTTTCTGATACAAGCCAAGATGCCATTGGCCTTCTTGGCCACCTGGGCACACTGCTGGCTCATGTTCAGTCGGCTGTCAACCAACACCCCCAGGTCCCTCTCCTCCAGGCAGCTTTCTAGCCAGATTTCTCCTAGTCTGTAGCACTGCATAGGGTTCTTGTGCCCCAAGTGCAGGACCCGGCATTTGGCCTTCTTAATCCTCATGCCATTGGACTCTGCCCAGCGGTCCAGCCTGTTCAGATCCCTTTGCAGAGCCTCCCTACCCTCCAGCAGATCGACACTTCCACCCAGTTTAGCGTCATCCGCAAACTCGCTAAGGGTGCACTCAATGTCTTCATCCAGGTCATTGATAAAGACATTGAACAGGGCTGGACCCAGCACTGAGCCCTGGGGAACCCCACTTGTCACTGGCCTCCAGCTGGAGTTAACTCCATTTACCACCCCTCTCTGGGCCCGGCCATCCAACCAGTTTTCCACCCAGGAGAGTGTGCGCCTGTCCAGGCCAGAGGCTGACAGTTTCCTAAGCAGAATGCTGTGAGAAACTGTGTCAAAGGCTTTGCTGAAGTCCAGGAAGACCACATCCACAGCCTTTCCCTCATCCAGTAGGGGAGTCACTTTGTCATGGAAGGTGATCAGGTTAGTTTGGCAAGACCTGCCTTTTGTGAACCCGTGTTGCCGGGGCCTGGTCACCCGTTCATGTGCTTCATGTTAGCACTCAAGATCATCTGTTCCATGACTTTCCCCGGCACTGAGGTCAGACTGACAGGCCTGTAGTTTCCTGGGTCCTCCCTGCGACCCTTCTTGTAGATGGGCACAACATCAGCCAGCCTCCAGTCAAGTGAACTTCCCCAGTCAACCGGGACTGCTGGAAGATGATGGAAAGGGGTTTAGCCAGCACATCCGCCAGCTCCTTCAATACTCTTGGGTGGATCCCATCTGGCCGCATAGACTTGTGGGTGTCTAGCTGGGCAAGCAAGTCTCTAACCACCTCCTCTTGGATCATGGGAGCCTCATTTTGCTCCTCTAGCTCCTGGGTTTGTACACAGACGGAACAACTTTCCTTACTGTTAAAGACTGAGGCAAAGAAGGCATTAAGTACCTCAGCCTTGTTCTCATCCCCTCTCACTGTTGTTCCTTCTGCGTCCAATAGGGACTGTATGGTCTCCCTAGTCCTCCTTTTATTATTTATATATTTATAGAAGGATTTTTTGTTATCTTTCACAGACTTGGCCAATCTGATTTCTAGTTGAGCCTTAGCCCTCCTGATTTTTTCTCTGTACGATCTCACTTCCTCCCTGCAGTCCACCCAAGATGCCTGTCCCTTCTTCCAAAGCTCATAGACATTCCTCTTCTTTTTGATGTCTCTCAAGGTCTCCCTACTCAACCAAGCTGGTTTTTCCCCCGCTGGCTCCTTTTCCGGAACATGGGGACGGCTTGCTCCTGTGCTGCTAGGATTTCCTTTTTGAAGAGCACCCAGTCCTCGTGGGCTCCCTTGCCCTTAAGGACTGTCTCCCATGGGACTTTGTCAACCAGCCTTCTAAACAGTCCCAAGTCTGCCCTCTGGAAGTTTAATGTGACTGTTCTGCTAATCCCCCTCTTCATCTCACCTAGAACAGAAAAACCTATCATATCATGATCGCTTTGTCCCAGGCGTCCTCCAACCGTCACATCCCCCGCAAGGCCTTCTCTGTTCACAAACAGCAGGTCCAGGAGGGCGCCTTCCCTTGTCGGTTCACTCACCAGTTGTGCGAGGAAGTTGTCTTCCACGCACTCCAGGAACCTCCTACACTGCTTCCTTTCTGCTGTATTGTACTTCCAGCAGATATCCGGAAGATTGAAGTCTCCCACGAGGACAAGAGGTAGTGATCTGGAGACTACTCCCAGTTGTTTATAGAAGAGCTCGTCACCTGCTTCTTCTTGGCTGGGTGGTCTATAACGGACTCCCATCACAATATCTACCTTCTTTTGGGCTCCTCTGATTTTAACCCACAGGCACTCAATCCCATCATCACCATAATCGAGCTCAAGGGTATCAAAGCACTCTCTAACATAGAGAGCTACCCTGCCTCCTCTCCTGGCCTTCCTGTCCCACCTGAAGACTTTATACACCACCATAGCTGTACTCCAGTTATACGAGTCGCCCCACCACGTTTCCATGATGGCAACGACATCGTAGTCTCCTCAGTGCCAGTTTCATCCTTACCGTCACCAGATGTACTTGCCCCCACTCGTAAGGGCTTTAGTACCTCTAGGAGACAAGCGCGCCCCATCCCTAGCAAGGAAGCCTGTTGTCTGATTGGGGATAGCAGGCTTCCTGCTCCAGGCAGGAACTTGCTGCCATTCCCCATCTCTTGTTCCCTCAGTCTTGCATTTGGCAGATGGGTGGTGCTCAGCCACACTAGCTCCAGCAGCCTGCTGAGTTCGTGAGAGGGTGCTGCTCCACTGATCCATCTCCCTTTCACACTCCCTGATAGCCTAGCTAGTCTAGCTACCCTCAGCTCATCCACCATGGAAAGGAGTTCCCCCACGCGAGCGCATCTTCCACAAGTGAAGTCCTTACCAGTGGCGTGAGTCGGTGTGGGAGGGGGGCACTCCCTGCATCCCAGGGTATGGGTAGCTGCATGAGCCCACTGAGGCTCTGTCTGGGTGGCAACATCTATCCTGGCTGCTGCAGCATCCGGAGCAGCTTTAATCTTCTTCCGGGTGGACAGCATGGTCCTTGGTCCCTTCTGGCCAGCCTCCAGCCCCTCTCTGGGCCCTCCATGCTCGCCCTGCTGCTCAAACTGCCCTGTTACACTAATGCACCTCCTATATGTTTGCCATGCTCCTCTTCGCCACACTCCGAGTCACCGTGCTCCCAAATGGACCGTTTAAATCTCCCACGGGAGTCGCCAGGACCGCCCCCTCCCATCAGGCACCACGCGGGAACGGCTGCTTCCGAGGGTCAGGAGCCCAGCGCCGCCCGCGTGGGTTTTGCTGGGCTTTTTCTGGCTCAGGGAAGCGCCCCACCGCCTCAAATGGCCACCCCACCACAGAACTCACCTTGCTGCCGCTGGATGCCACTGAAAAAGCCTGTATGACCGACTTAGTGGTTTTCTATGATGGGGTCAACGCAGCAGTGGACATGGGTAAACCAACAGATATGATCTATCTGGACTTCTGTAAAGCCTCTGACGTGGTCCCCTACAACATCCTCCTCTCTAAATTGGAGACATACGGATTTAATGGGTGGATGGTTCAGTGGAGAAGTCCAAATGGAGATCTGCGACAAGTGATGCCCCTCAGAGGTTCATATTGGGACCAGTGCTGTTTAATATCTTCATTAATGATACTGACAGCGAGATCAAGTGCACCCTGAGCAAGTTTGCAGATGACACCCAGCTGAGTGGTGCAGTTGATGCAGTGGAAGGAAAGGATGTCATCCAGAGGGACCTGGCTGGGCGTGAGAAGTAGGCCCGTGAGAAGCTCATGAGGTTCAACAAGACCAAGTGCAAGGTCCTACATCTGGGTCAGGGCAATCCCCGATTTCAGTACAGCATGGGTGATTGAGAGTAACCCTGCAGAGAAGGACTTGGGGTGCTGGTTGATGAGAAGCTCGACATGCATTTCTCATAGCATTCTGCTTACAAAATTGTCTGCCTCTGGCCTGGAGAGGCGCACACTTGCTTGGGTGACAAACTGGTTGGATGGCCGGTCCCAGAGAGTGGTGGTAAATGGAGTTAACTCCAGCTGGAGGCCGGTCACAAGTGGTGTCCCCAGTGCTCAGTGCTGGGTCCAGCCTTGTTCAATGTCTTTATCAATGACCTGGATGAAGACATTGAGTGCACTCAAATTAAGTTGGCAGATGACACTAAGCTGAGTGGAACTGTCAATCTGCTTGAGGGGAGGGATGCTCTTAAAAGGGATCTGAACAGGCTGGACTGATGGGCAGAGTCCAATGGTATAAGATTTAACAAGGCCAAATGCCAGGTCCTGCACTTGGGGCACAACAAACCTGTGCATTGCTACAGACTAGGGGAAGAGTGGCTAGAAAGCTATCCAGAGGAGAAGGACCTCGGGGTGTTGTTTGACAGCCGACTGAACATGAGCCAGCAGTGTGCCCAGGTGGCCAGGAAGGCCAATGGCATCTTGGCTTGTCTCAGAAAAGGTGTGACCAGCAGGTCCAGGGAGGTTATTCTCCCTCTGTACTCGGCACTGGTGAGACCGCTCCTTGACTACTGTGTTCACTTCTGGGCCCCTCACCACAAGAAGGATGTTGAGGCTCTGGAGCGTGTCCAGAGAAGAGCAACGAAGCTGGTGAAGGAGCCAGAGAACAAGTTTTATAAGGAGCGGCTGAGAGAGCTGGGGTTGTTTAGCCTGGAGAAGAGAAGACTAAGGGGAGACCTCATTGCTCTCTACAACTACCTGAAAGGAGGTTATAGCAATATGGGTGCTGGCCTCTTCTCCCAAGTGACAGGGGACAGGACGAGAGGGAATGGCCTCAAGCTCCACCAGGGGAGGTTCAGGCTGGACGTAAGAAAAAACAAATTCACGGAAAGGGTCATTTGGCACTGCAGAGGCTGCCCAGGGATGTGGTTGAATCAACTTCCCTGGAGGCGTTTAAAGGAAGGGTGGATGAGGTGCTGAGGGGCATGGTTTAGTGTTTGATAGGAATGATTGGACTCGATGATCCTGGAGGTCTTTTCCAACCTAGATTCTATGAGCTGGAAATGTGCGCCCGCAGCCCAGAAGGCCAAGCATATCCTGGGTCACATCAAAAAAGTGTGGCCAGCAGGTGGAGGGAGGGGATTCTGCCCCTCTATTTTTCTCTTATGAGTCCTCATTTGGAGTATTGTGTCCAGTTCTGGAATCCTCAACATAAGACGGATACGGAACTCTTGGAAGGGGTCCAGTGGAGGGCTACAAAGATGATCCGAGGGCTGGAGCACCTTCCCTATGAGGACAGGCTGAGAGAGTTGGGCTTGTTCAGCCTGGAGAAGAGAAGAGATCTTATAGCAACCTTCCAGTACCTGAAAGGGGCCTACAAGAAAGCTGGGGAGGGACTGTTCACAAAGGCTTGTGGTGATAGGACAAGGGGGAACAGGCATGAACTAGAGAGGGGCATTTAGACTAGACATTAGGAAGAATTTCTTCACCATGAGAGTGGTGAGGCATTGGAACAGGTTGCCCCGGGAAGTTGTGGATTCCCCATCTCTCGAGGTGTTCAAGGCCAGGTTGGATGGGGCCTTGGGCAGCCTGATCTAGTGGGAGGTGTTCCTGCCCATGGCAGCGGGGTTGGAACTGGATGATCTTTAAGGTCCCTTCCAACCCGAACTCTTCTATGATTCTATGATTGTATGAGTTAAGAATTTCATTTAGCACTTAATGGGATTACGTCGTATGTATATATATAAAGTGGATTTGACTGTTTTACCTTTTCATTTTCAGATACGGAAGTTCAAAGTTAGCCAAGTTATCATGGAAAAGTCTACAATGCTCTATAACAAGTTCAAGACCATGTTTCTAGTTGGAGAAGGAGATTCTGTTCTTTCACAGGTACTAAATAAATCACTTACTGAGCAGAAGCATCATGAGGAAACCAAAAAACCCAGAGAACATTGGAAGAAAGGTCCAACTAAAAAAATAGAAAAGGAAAAAGAACTAACAGGTAGGTGTTAGTATACTTCATCCCACACTGCCCATGTGACTTCACTATAGTAGCACAGAGACTGAAATGTTACTAGCTATGTTTGTGCCATATTTTTAAATGAACTTTATAGTACAGTAGGATTTATTTACTGACTAATTATATTGCAGTTATCTTACAAGTTGCATCATGGGAGTAGGAAGAAGATTAGCACTGAAGTCAATTCAGTTGGCATACTTTTAGGAGTAAAATAACTGAATGAATGCCCATGGTTAATACTTTATGGGGTGTTTTAAATAAAATATTTATTTCAGTTAGCCTCACAGTTAATTTTTAGTTTCTTGTTTACATCCAATCTCCAGTACTTTGTGAGACAAGTTCAAATTGTTAAGGGATATTAAAGAGTGGCTGCTTCCTCTTACAACTCTGGCCCAGGACTCCCTCTTGCCTAGACACTCCTGAAATATATGCTGATCACTTCAGGGTAACTATCATACACTTAATAGTTCTCAAGTTAATTTTCCAGTGTTCTTGAGTTTGTCTTAAAATATGTTGTAAATTGTACAGTATTGTGCTGTATCCTTTGGCAATATTTTATATGCTTGCTTATTTTATTTAAATAACAGTTTATGGGATTGAGGTACACTGAATTCTAAAAAGTCATCATATTATCTCTTCTTGTTCTTATATTTCTGGCAGATTTCAAGATTATAAGAAAAATATTTGTAGTGTTCAAAGTGACAGAATTGTGCTTTTATTGCTTCCCACAGTGCTGATTATTTCCCCTTCATTTTAAAGGTGCGAAGACACTAAATGGAGCATCTGAAACTCAGGACGTGAACCAAACACAACAGAATGAAGAGAACAGTAAGGAAAAAAAAGAGAAGCATGAAGTTGACACTAAGAAAAAGTGAGTTAATGTTAGTAAGTTCACTGGGCTAATCGTTTCTAATTTTAAGCTACTTACTCATATTTAACTAACGTTTTATTTACAGGGTTTTCTACTTAACTTTATAGAAGTTTATAACAGGATGTTAATTCAACTATAGTTTTGAACAAACATTTTTAGAAGAAATGCTTCACTCATTTCTGTAAGCATAGATAGAAGGAAGTTCTATAGGATGTTTTGCTAGAAGGCTAGATAGCTTTAGATGTGACAGAGTTCAGTATAAACTTTCTTCTGTGTTATACAGAAGTATTAAGTTGGAAGCAAACCCTTGGAGCTAAAATAGAATCAGTTTTCTAACTCCAGCTAAGTCTTGCCTAAGTAACTTCATTTTCTGAAAGCTAACTGCATGTTTTTCAGACAGTGTTTCTCTCTAGCAGTGGGGCATTGGTATGCAGAAAGGCCATTGCTTATACTTATTCCTATAGAAACCAAGGCCATCCTTGAGCTGGTGGGGTGCCTTAAGTGAAAGACAAAGAAGGGTTGCACCTGCAGGGAGGGATGAACAGGACGGGTGACCCCAAACTGACCAACAGAACATTCCATCCTGTATACGTCACACTCGGTATAAAACTGAGATCACAAGGGTCTCTCTTCTGTGATGGCCAAAATCCAGTGAGGACCCCATCTGTCTGTTTGTCTCTGATCCCGGATGCGCGCATTCCTGAATCCAGTTCCTGTGTCCAGCTCTCTCCTGCTGCTGACCCCTTCCCTGACTTGCTCTACAGTATCTGTGGTGACATAGTCATCAAGGGGGGTGGGGGAAAGCATGATTTCATTCATAGATCTGCGTAGATCTGTATATATTTTATTATTATTTTCTTCATATGGTGAGTCACTGGCACAGGTTGCCCAGGGAAGTTGTGGCTGCCCCATCCCTGGAGGTGTTCAAGGCCAGGTTGGATGGGGCCTTGGGCAGCATGGCCTGGTGGAAGATGTCCCTTCCCATGGCAGGGGGGTTGGAAGTGGATGATCTTTAAGGTCCCTTCCAACTCAAACCATTCTATGATTCTTATTTCATTTAAGCTGTTTTAGTTTTACTTTCCAACTCGCAAGCCTCTTCCTCTCATTTCCCTAAGAGTGGAGGGAGGAAGAGAACTGGGAGCACAACTGCTCATTTTTAGCTGCTGAAATTGTCTGGGCTGGGGATAAACTGTGACACCTTTTCACGTTTTACCAATATTAGGTTTTGTGCTTAATAATTAGGCATCAGATCAGAATAGGATAATGAGAAGTAAGAACTAAATCTTAAAACATCTTCCCCACGCCCCTTCCTCCCCCAAGTGGCACAGGGAATGTGGGTTGTGGTCGGTTCATAACAGTTCATCTCTGCCATTCCTTCTTCCTCATGGTCTTCCCCTGCTCCAGCGTGGGTTCCCACCCATGGGAGACAGCCCTTCACAAACTTCTCCAATGTGGATGCTTCCCACGTGGTGCATTCCTTCAGGAATGGACTGCTCCAGCGTGGGTCCCCTGTGGGGCCACAGGTCCTGCCAGAAGACCTGCTCCAGCGTGGGCTCTCTGTGGGGTCACAGCTTCATTTAAGGCACATCCACCTGCTCTGGGATCATGGGATCCTCCATGGGCTGCAAAGGGACAACCTGCGTCACCATGATCTTCACCAGGGGCTGCATCGGAACTGGCACCTGGACAACCTCCTTCTTCTCCTTCTTCCCTAACCTTGGTGTCTACATCATTGCTTCTCTTGCATTTTTCTCATTACTCTCTCTCTCACAGCTGCTGTGCAGCATTTTTTTACCCTTTCTTAAATATGTTTTTACGGCGGTGACACCAACATTGCTGCTGATTGGCTCAGCTTTGGCCAGCGGTGAGTCCATCTTGGAGCCAACTGGAACTGGTTCTGTCTGACATGGGAGCAGCTCCTGATCTCTTGTCACAGAATCTACCCCTGCAGCTGTCCGTCAGTCCGTGTGTTGTCCGTCCCCCGTCCCCCCATCCTCTGCTACCAAAACCTTGCCAGGCAAAGCCAGTACAGAGGGGAGGGAGGTGCTTCAGGTGCCAGAGCAGAGAGTCCCTTGCAACCCGTGGAGCGGACCATGCCAGAGCAAGTATCTACCCTGCAGCCCGTGGAGAGCCCACGGAGGCAGGCTCCAGCTAGGAACTGCAGCCCACGGGAAGGACTTGTATTGGAGTAGGGAAAACTGTGAGGAGGAAGGAGCAGCACAGATAAGTTTAGATATGCACTTCTTTAAAAAAAAATTCAAGATAGCAAAAAATATCTTGTACTTATATATTTTGTGTACGTGTATATATATTAAGAATATTTAATATTCTTTAAACTAACCTCTCTTCTTCTCCATCCTCTTAACTTCTGATTTCTTACCGTCTTTATTTTGCCTATTAAAACAAGAAAGCATTTTTACAATGCTGTCATCCAAGGTCTCGAATCTATTTTTATTATTAATTTTAAATGAGATGCTTTGAGGTATTCATACTGTGTGTAAAAATGCAAAAGTCAAACTCTGTTTTCTTCAAAGACCAAAATAAGATAAATACATTTATTTATTAAGATACTGCAGATAAGGAATCCTCCAGAAGAGCAGACTGTTTCCCCTCGAAGCAGCAAATGGCAGTCTTAATAAAATGTAGACATTAAGATAAAACTGTGTATGAAACAGATTGATGGAGAGAGAATATTGTAAGGAGACTCAAATTTAAAACTGACATTCAGTAATTATGGGAAAAAGATCGATTATATGACAAATAAAATAACTGTACTAAAAGTACAGAAAAATGTAAGCTATAAGTATACCACAAATTCATAAAATATATTTATTCAGAAAAAAAACCCAAATAAACCCTGTTTATCAAGTCTACAGTCTTGTTTTATCATAGAGTTTAAATCTCTTTTTCCAATTGGTGTATTCCACCATTCTGTAAGGTTTTCCAAATGTCGTAAAAGTAAGCATCCATTAAATAAAAATCCTGCATGTATATCAGTTTCCAAACTCCTGATGTATTTTATTCAGATACTGAATCAGACTTCTGAAAGCTTAAAATTATTATAAAATTCTGAACAATTTTGTAAAACAAGGGGGAAAATTCAAAGATCAGCCTTTAGCTGAACTCTTTCCTTGAAGTGCAACTTTTTTTTTCTTCAAGTATTCTTTTTGTCAATGCTCACAGATTGTTTTTGTCCAGCAGTATTCGCTAGAGGAGGCTATACTGTCAGCAGTGTTCTCCTTAGTTTTAGAAGCGTGAAAGAGTCTGAGAGACTTGTGGTGTCCAGCATTCCTTATGGCTGCCTGGAAGCTAAAACTTTGCATATAAATCTTCTTTTACATGAATGGGAATTTGATTTTGCTCCAGAGGTAGTCTTGGAATTATTGGTTTAAAAAATGTCATTTGGGAGTTTTCAGCTAAATAATGATAATTACAAATGTTTGTTTTGCCTGGATGTGTGGCATACTAAAGGAGTACCTTTTATAAATAAAGGATCAGTGCAGGTTCCAAACCCAAGTAATGCAACATAGCACTGTGTTTAATTGATGAGTTGTTCAAAAGGTTATCTTCCCCCTCTATTCTGCCCTGGTGAGGCCCCATCTGGAGTATTGTGTCCAGTTCTGGGCTCCTCAGCTCAAGAAAGACAAGGAACCATTGCTTAAACCAACGTTAGTTTACAAGTTTTGCAGTAAAAGTCCGCTTGTAAGCTTACCACTCTGACTAAACTGGTACACCTTTCATGCTGAGAAATGCATATGCTGCACATGTAAAAACTTGAACAATCTGCAACCTATATTTCTGTCACGCGAAACTTGCTCACAATATCATACACAGTGTTAAACTGTTTAAAGAAGAGACCATTAAGCAGAGTAAAGATGAGTGAAACATGAATTTACAAGACACTCGTAAGCACTGAGTATTGCATCTGAGCAAATGGTTTGTAAATGTCTCCAGTTCTGTATTTTAAATATTGCTGTAACTTTACTCCATTTGTAGGCTAGAGATATGATGCTTTCATATCTTTTTTAATATGTACTTGAACAATCTGATCCCATAGCTAATGTTGCTTTGAGCAAAGTTGAACTTGGATGACCTCCTGAGGTCCATTTCAGACTGAATGACTATGATTCGGTGCATCCTAGAAAATAATGTATTCCAAGTGATTGTGCTTAAGAACTACTTCCAAATGTGCCGATAAGCATATATGATGTTTCCTTAATTTACCTTTTTAAAGTCTGGATCATGTTGAATTATTCATTGGTACTAAGAGAAGCTGTAATTGGTAATGTATGTTAAATCAGCAAAAGTCAAGGTCTTTTTCTGCAACATTGTTCAACAAGCTTCTTTGTTTCTTTTTACCAACTGAGAGGATAAATAGTTGAGGACGTTGGCACAAATTTGGCAGTAGACTGCGGAGCAACACAGTTGTACCTGCACAGACTCACATTCTTTAAGCAAGGCTGTGTTTTATTTACAAAGCACTGAATTGAGTTTGCCTAACAAATATTGATGAGGTAGCTGGCTAGACCAGAAAAATTGAAAATAATGATTAAAAAAAATGGAACAAAAAATTCAATTTATAACCATTATGCTGACAGAGGAAGTTGCAGAAAAGGAAAAACAACCCCACCTTTTCACATTTTATAAATATTAGGGTTTTTGCTCAATAATTAGGCATAATCTAAACTATGCAGTCACTAAGATAAGCTACTCCTCCTTACTTTCATTGAAGTGGAGCTCTGTATAGCTCCCTAGATGCAAAAAATATGAAATCTACTTAAAAGTAAAGAAGTGACTCGGCTGCTGGATGAGGGAAAGGCTGTGGATGTGGTCTTCCTGGACTTCAGTAAAGCCTTTGACACAGTTTCTCACAGCATTCTGCTTGAGAAACTGTCAGCCTCTGGCCTGGACAGGCGCACGCTCTCCTGGGTGGAAAACTGGATGGATGGCCGGGCCCAGAGAGTGGTGGGAAATGGAGTTAACTCCAGCTGGAGGCCAGTGACAAGTGGGGTTCCCCAGGGCTCAGTGCTGGGTCCAGCCCTGTTCAATGTCTTTATCAATGACCTGGATGAAGACATTGAGTGCACCCTTAGCGAGTTTGCGGATGACGCTAAACTGGGTGGAAGTGTCTGTCTGCTGGAGGGTAGGGAGGCTCTGCAAAGGGATCTGAACAGGCTGGACCGCTGGGCAGAGTCCAATGGCATGAGGATTAAGAAGGCCAAATGCCGGGTCCTGCACTTGGGGCACAAGAACCCTATGCAGTGCTACAGACTAGGAGAAATCTGGCTAGAAAGCTGCCTGGAGGAGAGGGACCTGGGGGTGTTGGTTGACAGCCAACTGAACATGAGCCAGCAGTGTGCCCAGGTGGCCAAGAAGGCCAATGGCATCTTGGCTTGTATCAGAAACGGCGTGACCAGCAGGCCTAGGGAGGTTATTCTCCCTCTGTACTCTGCTCTGGTGAGACCGCTCCTCGAATACTGTGTTCACTTCTGGGCCCCTCACCACAAGAAGGATGTTGAGGCTCTGGAACGAGTCCAGAGAAGAGCAACAAAGCTGGTGAAGGGGCTGGAGAACAGGCCTTATGAGGAGCGGCTGAGAGAGCTGGGGTTGTTTAGCCTGGAGAAGAGGAGGCTGAGGGGAGACCTCATTGCTCTCTATAACTCCCTGAAAGGAGGTGTTAGAGAGGAGGGTGCTGGCCTCTTCTCCCAAGTGGCAGGGGACAGGACAAGAGGGAATGGCCTCAAGCTCCGCCAGGGGAGATTTAGGCTGGACATTAGGAAAAAGTTCTTCACAGAAAGGGTCATTGGGCACTGGAACAGGCTGCCCAGGGAGGTGGTTGAGTCACCTTCCCTGGAGGTGTTTAAGGCACGGGTGGACGAGGTGCTAAGGGGAATGGTTTAGTGTTTGATAGGAATGGTTGGACTCAATGATCTGGTGGGTCTCTTCCAACCTGGTTATTCTATGATTCTATGATTCTATGATTCTAAGACTCGGCTCTCATGAGACCTCATTTGGAGTACTGTGTTCAGCTCCGGGGCCCCAGGCAAAAAAAGACGTGGACATGCTTGAGTGGGTCCACAGGAGGGCCAAGAAGATGATCAGGGCACTTGGAGCGCCACCCCCCCCCCCTACCCCCATGAGGACAGACTGAGAGAGTTGGGGTTGTTTAGCATGGAGGAGAGGAGAGGAGGAGGGGTGGGGAGGGGAGGGGAGGGGAGGGGAGAGCCTACAGGAGAGATGGGGAGGGGCTCTTTATCGGGGAGTGTAGTGAGGGGTGACTGTTTTAAGCTGAAAGAGGGGATTTAGATTAGATACTAGGAAGAATTTTTTTCCATGAGGGTGGTGAGGCACTGGCACAGGTTGTCCAGAGAAGTCGTGGATGCTCCCTCCATGGAAGCGTTCAAGGCCAGGTTGGATGGGGCTTTGAGCAACCTGATCTAGTGGAAGGTGTCCCTGCCCATCACAGGGGGGGTGGAACTGGATGATCTTTAAGGTCTCTTCCAACCCAAACCATTCTATGATTCTACAATAACCAAAACAACACACGACAATTTATTGCAGAGATTGAAAGTCATGTCAGATTTACATAATGATATATTAAGAATTGCAGGAACAATAAAAACAATTTAGTGTCTTTGGGCCGTTGTTAAAGTTTAGGTTTGCCCCAAGGAAGAAGTGTGTTTAGGTTTCTAGAGAATGAATAACTGACAAGGAAGAGACTAAATCACCTGGGGGGGAAGTAAATAAATCTAGATTCTTGTTAAAGGATAGAGAATAGTTATCATTTTATTGTAATAGATGAAGGAAACCGTTTCCTTATCCTAATTCCCAGATGTTTTACCTTGTTCTCCCCCTTCTTCCTTCTTCCCAAGAAATGTGTGAATGGGAACATCTTGAACGGTGGTGGCTTCTTCGCCCACTTGTGGAATAGGTCTTGAGAATGGATCAGATTGATTTCTTCCTGCTGTCCCAACCCCTTAAGTTTCTCACAAGATCTTCTCTCCATGCTAATGCTTGGTTCATTTGTGATAATTTATCTTCTGACTGCAAACTGCTTGCTATTACTCAACTGGCTCTGTAGAGCCGGGGTAGCACAAATCAACTTCTTCCTTGTTCTGTCTTGATAGTATAACTCTGTCCTACTGTTAGGAAATCTAAGTCACTGAAAGACTGGCATCACTTAATTTCCAGATTCAATTTTTCCCATCCTCCCACAATACTACATATCGATTTACAAGAGCCTTTTTATTCTCCACTTAAATGATACTTGGGAGGAAAAGACAGAGAGAGGACACAGAACACAGTGCAAACTAATTGGGAATTTTGTCAGGTTTTGTGCCTCTTCTTAGTTTCAAATACTACCACAACCTATAGACACTATGTATTAAAACATACTCACGGCTCTGATTCCTTTTGCTCCTCTTGCTTACACTTTCTTTCTGCCAGTTCTCTCTCATATTGGCCTTGTAACATGCTTCTTCTATGAGCTCCTTGAAAGTTTCTCCCTCCTCTTTTCCTCTGTTTTTATTTAGGATTTTAGGATGAGAAAAGAGAAGGAGTCTTTAGATTACTGGACGTCAAAACCATTACTAGTTAAACCTACCTGCTCTAAATGTCTACACGTTATTGCTCTAGTCCATGAAACGCCCTACACCCTGATGAGTTAGCATTCTTCTGTAACTAAATCCAAATCTTTTATATGGAGATAGGAAGCTGAATTTTATTAGTGCTTTCTCTCAGATATGCAGAAGAGTAACCCAAACATCAAAACTTCCAAAGTCATTCCCAAATGATCAGCTAGAGACAGCTTCCTATCTCTCAAAAATATATTTCACGGACCCCACAGATTCTCAACACTCAAGAAAAAAAATGCATTCAGGTAAGCATATTAAAAAAAAGTATTAGATTTTTTTTTTCCTTTGTAAATATCTAAAAGTTATTGAAATGATTATTTGACAGAAAGGAATTCTGCAGCTTCTCATTTCCAAGAAATGCATCTATATTAGCCAGACAAAAGGCACCAATGCTTAATAGACAAAATTGAAAACCTAGTATTAGCTTTAAGAAATATTTTCAGTGAACTACTGTTCTTTACAATAAGTAAGTCAATAAAGAGCACTATACTTCATCATCATCGTCTTCTCCTTCACCCTCTTCAGAATCAGATGCTGATGCAGAACCCACTTGGGAAGTATTTCTCCTTTTTGGTTCAGTCTCCCTCTTTGCTTCTCTTCTATCAAATTCCTTCCTCGATTTGTCTTCTTCCTTTTGACTCTCCTCATCTTTTTTCCCTTGTTTTTTTGTCTTTTCTTCCAATCCTTTTTTCTTTGTCTTCTCCTCTTCATGAACACTAAAACACAGTAAATTATTTCAGTTTCGTATTCATTACCTATACCCAGTTTAAAAGAGAACCTAGACCTCAATTCAGAAAGATGTACTTTTCATTCTTTTCTATCAAATACTCCACCCGCACAAAGTTGGCTTGCTCCTAGATCTTTTGTTACATAGGGTTATAGGATAGTTCAGGTAGAAAGGGGCCTCTGGAAGTTTCTTCTCCAACCCATTGCTGGGTGTGGGATGGGGGTGTGTGTGTCAGGCCAAGTTACTCAGGGCTTTCTTCAGTCTGGTCTTGAAAACCTCCAAGGATGGAGACTGGACAACCTCTATGGGCAACCTGCCCTACCGTTTGACTGTCCTCCGGGTGAAAAAGTATTTCCCTATATTCAGTCTTATCCTCCCTTGTTTCAGTTTATGCCCATTGCCTCTTATCCTCCCACCATGCACCGTCATGACGAGCCTGGCTCCTTCTTGTAGGTATTAGAAGGCTGTTATTAGATCTCCCCCAAAGCCTTCTCTTCTCCAGGCTGAACAGACTTAGTTCCCTTAGCCCTTCCTCATAGGACATATGTTCCTCTCACCAGCTTGGTGGTCCTCTACTGAACTCGCTCCAGTTAGTGGGCATCTTTCTTGTACTGGGGGACCCAGGGTTCTAGATGTGGTATAATAAGTGCTGAACAGAGGGGGATAATCACTTTTCTCAATCTACTGCTGTGGTGGGTTGGCCTTGGCTGATGGCCAGATGCCCACCAAGTTGTTCTGTCACTCCCCTTCCTCAGCAGCACAGGGTGAGAAAATAAGATGAAAAACTCATGGGTCGAGATAAAGGTGGTTTAATGAAAGAAAGCAAAGGTCAGCAGGCCATGTCCAGACACTTCCTGGGTAGTAGGGCCTCAGCACACATAGCAGTTACTTCAGAAGACAAATGCCCCTCCTCCCTCCTCCCTCTCCTTTCTCTTCGCTTTTATTGCTGAGCATGATGCCATATGGTATGCAATATCCCTTTGGATATCCAGTTTGGGTCAGCTGTCACGGCTATGTCCCTTCCTAACCTCTTGCCCACCAGCCTTTGAGGAGATGGAGGGGGTGGTGTCGAGACAGCCTTGATGCTGGGTGAGCACTGCTCAGCAGTAGCCAAAACACTTGTGCTATCAACACTGTTCTAGCTACAAATGCAAAGCACTATGAGGGCTGCTATGGGGAAAGTTAACTCCATCCCAGCCAGACCCACTACAACTGTGTATGCTCCTGCCCATACAGCCCATGATACTGTTGGCCTCCTTTGCTGCCAGGGTACGCTGTTGGCTCATGGTCAGCTTTCTGTCTACCAGGATCCCCAGGTCCTTTTCAGCAGAGCTGCTCTGCAGTCAGTCCCCAGCCTGTACCATCGCCAGGGCTTCTTCCTTCCCAGGAGCAGGACTTTGCATTTGTGGTGGCTGGATTTCATGAGATTCTTGTCAACCTGTTCATCCAACCTGTCTAGTTCCCTCTGGATGGCAGCTCTGTCCTCAAGTATGTTGACTTCTATGACAAAGTGACTCGGCTGCTGGATGAGGGAAAGGCTGTGGATGTGGTCTTCCTGGACTTCAGCAAAGCCTTTGACACAGTTTCTCACAGCATTCTGCTTGAGAAACTGTCAGCCTCTGGCCTGGACAGGCGCACGCTCTCCTGGGTGGAAAACTGGTTGGATGGCCGGGCCCAGAGAGGGGTGGTAAATGGTGTGAAATCCAGCTGGAGGCCAGTGACAAGTGGTGTCCCCCAGGGCTCAGTGCTGGGTCCAGCCCTGTTCAATGTCTTCATCAATGACCTGGATGAAGGCATTGAGTGCACCCTTAGCAAGTTTGCGGACGACACTACGCTGGGTGGAAGTGTCGATCTGCTGGAGGGTAGGGAGGCTCTGCAAAGGGATCTGAACAGGCTGGACCACTGGGCTGAGTCCAATGGCATGAGGTTTAACAAGGCCAAATGCCGGGTCCTGCACTTGGGGCACAACAACCCTATGCAGTGCTACAGACTAGGAGAAGTCTGGCTAGAAAGCTGCCTGGAGGAGAGGGACCTGGGGGTGTTGGTTGACAGCTGACTGAATATGAGCCAGCAGTGTGCCCAGGTGGCCAAGAAGGCCAATGGCATCTTGGCTTGGATCAGAAACGGCGTGACCAGCAGGTCCAGGGAGGTTATCCTCCCTCTGTACTCGGCACTGGTGAGACCGCTCCTCGAATACTGTGTTCACTTCTGGGCCCCTCACCACAAGAAGGATGTTGAGGCTCTGGAGCGAGTCCAGAGAAGAGCAACAAAGCTGGTGAAGGGGCTGGAGAACAGGCCTTATGAGGAGCGGCTGAGAGAGCTGGGGTTGTTTAGCCTGGAGAAGAGGAGGCTGAGGGGAGACCTCATTGCTCTCTACAACTACCTGAAAGGAGGTGTTAGAGAGGAGGGTGCTGGCCTCTTCTCCCAAGTGACAGGGGACAGGACAAGAGGGAATGGCCTCAAGCTCCGCCAGGGGAGGTTTAGGCTGGACGTTAGGAAAAAATTCTTTACAGAAAGGGTCATTGGGCACTGGAACAGGCTGCCCAGGGAGGTGGTTGGGTCCCCTTCCCTGGAGGTGTTTAAGGCACGGGTGGACGAGGTGCTGAGGGATATGGTTTAGTGCTTGATTGGAACGGTTGGACTCGATGATCCGGTGGGTCTCTTCCAACCTGGTTATTCTGTGATTCTGTGATTCTGTGACTGACCCCTCCTCCCCCAGTTGGATGCAATCTGCAAACTTGAAGAGAGTGCCCTCTGTCGCCTCCTCCAGGTCACTGATAAAGATGTTAAGCAAGACAGGTCCCAGGATAGACCCTGCAGTATTCCACTTGTTACCAGCCTCTCGGTCGAAAACAACCTATTAACCCCTATCCTCTGAACCCAATCTTCCAACCACTGTTTTACCCATCTCTTTGTCCACCCATCCCAACTGCAACATCCAGCTTATACTGAGTACTACAAGGAAAATGCTGGGCAGGAACTCAGTAATTCATGACAGTTCATCAAATGCAACCACTTGGTTTACAATAAAGACAGACATTTTATATAAAAAGCCAACTCACATGTCGGTCCCTGAATGACAAATTGGTTTCATCAATTTGGGTCTCCCTCTTGGTTTCGGAACCTTTACTTCAGTAGCTAATTACACAAAAAGAACATGTTAGTCTACAGCTACCACCCATTCCTATCTAAAAGGATTGTTTCTCATGTCAACAGATAGAAGCAACAATTGAGTCAAACTTAGTAGGGTAAATATTCTATCTAAAAAAAAAAAAAAAATCAACTGTTGGAACTGTGTATCAAAGTTTAATCGATAAAAATTAAAATCTCAACCAACGCTTTGGTACTTTAAGATAGCAGTCTAAGGGGTTTAAAACATCTGTTCCTGGGACTTTTCCACCCAGTGCAATTCACCATGTTTCAGTGTAAAAGTGAGCTAAATAGTTTATCCTCCTTCTTGATGTTTATACCCTTTGAATTCTGTAAAATGAAAATACTTAGTATGCTGCCACTGTGGACTGAAATTTATGGAACATACTTATCTGCTATCCCCAGTGAACATATTTATGCGAGAGAATGCCGCACAGTATATCACAGAATAGAATCATAGAATGGTTTGGGTTGGAAGGGACGTTAAAGATCATCCAGTTCCACCTCCTGCCACAGGCAGGGTCACCTCCCACTGGATCAGGTTGCTCAAAGCCTCATCCAACCTGGCCTTGAACACCTCCAGGGATGGGGCAGCCATGACTAGCAACACATTTCCCATAGGGTGCCAAACACATCTAGTGGTGCCAAAGTATCTCTTGTAAAGGTCCTTTCCTGCTCTTACAGACAATAGCCTGTGTAAACACAATTCATTTGAATGATCAATATAATCCCACACAAACTAAAATATTTTAAAAGTTCATTTAATAAATATACTGAAAGTGGGTGAAGCGCCAAGGTAATACTTTGTTTCCTCACATCTAGTCTTAAATAGTTTGCTTTGGGAGCTAAGTGTGGTTGTGCTTTCTAAAAGTTATTTGCATAATGCTACCAGATACAGGTGAGTATAAAGTATTAAATTACCTGTTTCCCAGACTAAATGTTCATATAGCATATTTAAGTGCTCCAATAACTTCTCCCATGTCAGTGGTAAAGAAATTTAAAATGTTTCTTTCAAGAATACTTGCAAGCTTGCCATAAAAATTACAATTAAATCATTGGTACTTTCACAAACAAGTACTGCAGAACTATTAGCAAAATCTTGTAAATTACACGCTTCTTCTACTAGCTATATTTTCTTCTCAGTTGTCTGTCGGTCTACAGAGATTGCCTTTAAACGTCTTTTTAGCAAAATCTCTCCAGCTCTTCACTTGTTTTGACTGTCCTCTGAGCTCTACCTATAGACAGTCTCCCTCTCCCCATTTATTTAAAACTTGTTTTGCGGATATTCTATCACAACCTAAGTACCAATTTTATACAACTTTGAGTAATATAAATCTTTGTGAAGCCACAGTGAAACAGAAGTCATATTGCATAGTCTGTAAGTTAGCAGAATCCTACAATGATCCTTATTTCAGAGGACGCAGCATAACCATAAACATTTTAAGGTTCTTTATGTGCTAAATTGCTGAATACCTCAGGTTGCCATGTAGGATCATTTAGATCTCTCTGTGTGTGTACATATATATATATATATGTATATAAATGGAATTTTGCATATTAGTACATATTCTGTAATACTCTGGAGAACTGGGGGCAATAAATCCTCCGGCCATCTCTATTAAGTTATTTTGTATGGGGAAAAATTCATAAAATTCCTTTCTGTTTAAACTTACCTGCTGGTCTTCCTCTTTTAGGGCTTACTTTTTGAGTCACAGCTACTGCAGCTGCTACCACTGCAGCTTCCACAGTTTCAGCTTGTTTTTCAGCCTAATTTAAAAAGAGCAATTCACAAATTAAAATCACAGACCCTCTCCCCATAAAGCAGCTATTTCTTACTTGCTTCCTAAAATATTGCGTAAAATACGTTTCTAAACTGCTAAAAAAAATTAAAGAAACTAGTTTAATAGAGCGAGGATGCATAAAAAGCCCAACAGTTTCTCGATAAAAATTCATAAATTTTTGAGACAAAGCACTCTGTTTCATAAGGGGGAAAGTAAACCTCAAATGATTGTTGCAATGGTCACCCCAAACAACTTGGAGCAATATGCTGCAATCATTCAGGTTTTATAACTCAGTGGAAGAAATCCCACTGCTAAAATCCAGAAGGAGGATGTGAAAAGTTTTCTAGCAAACCAATACATTAGTGCTGGTTGGAGTGAAAGGAAGCTACAAGTTTGAATGTGCGTGCTGCTGACGGCATGGTCCTGCAGTCAACACAAACTTCCTTTTCTTTTCCCAGCACAAAAAGAATATTGGATTCCATCATCTACGCTTCCAATGGCATCGAGTTTGGTATTGGTACCAGTGTCAAAACTACAGTAAAAAACTGTTTGCCTTACTATTCAGGAACGCCTGAATGGAATGCAAATCAGATCCTGAATAACTGCAAGTTCAGAGCTTGGCACGTTGACTTGAGCTCAGTTTGGGCAGGAGGGGGAATGGGGATGGGGACATGGGGACACAGGATGGGGGATGGGACACACAGTCCTCTCAAGGAGAGAAGCTGGCATCACTAACTGCTTCGGTCTACCAAATTCATCTGCTGCTGAACGTGCATCAACACACTTAGATTCTCGTCTTATTCCAGGTCAATGAATTTTAAAATAAGACTTATGTCTAAGATTCTTTCTATAGCTATTAATGTTGCTTTATTATTTTTCTAGAACATCAGGTGAAGAGAGAGAGCTTGAAAATCCAAAGGAATCTCTTTGAAAAGAAATGATGCCACTGGAGTATTTTTTTTAATACAAAATATAAGTTATTAAGCTTTGCATTTGAAATCTATGGATCAAAAGTTTTAAAAATTTTATAAGCATAGCATTTTAACATTCAATTTTAACATTAAATTGCCTTTACTCTTCATTTGAAAAAGTATTTAAATGCTTTGCTGATGGTTTTATCCAGTATTAATAAGCAATGCACATCTCAAAACCCCATTCAGGAAACAGGAGACTAAGTTAGAGCATGTTTTAAACTGACTTCTGTATGTTTGTCCAATTAATACCAGGAAAGCATGTAAATAGTTTTTCAACTCCTTAATTGCTTCATCTGTATAAAACTGACCTGTTAGTGCGTAGTTTTTCAACATGTGTCAGGATGGCTTTTTACTGTGCTTTGTATGAGTTGGAAATGTTGTTTTTATAGCAGTTAATGTTAGAGTTTAATTTTGTTCTTGTAAAACATTGTACCAAGTGATGCTATGTACCAATTTATGCTGCGTGAATTCTCATAGTATGCTTTTGGTATTATAGGTGTCATACTAGGAAGAAATCTGTTGTTTTCACTGAACCTGTCGGTGATGCACATTGGTTAGAAAACAGTCTTGAATGCTTTTTAAAAAAAATAAAGTCTTTAAGAATCAACTTCTTTGTATGAGTCTAATGTTCAAATTGTAGAAATTAAGGCATTCATGAGGGCTATAACTGTTGGAATGTCTAAATCAAAGCGGTTAAGAACTTTACCTTGGCATGAACTTGAGGGGTTTAGACCTTAGGTATTCAAAAAAACCCAAACAAACCCAACTTGTAAAGATTTCTGAAGGCAAGAAAGGAAGGAGACAGAGAGATGCTACACTTGTAAAATTCCTCAGCCCTGTCCCCACTCTCGTGCAATGCTCCCTCCCCCACCCACTCACCCCCTTGCACACTCTCTCTCTCTCTCTGCTCCCCTGGCCCCCCTTCTCTAACTGTGCTGTCTCTGCTCCCTGTGCTCTCTGCCCTCCTCTGCTTGTCTTGGCCTACTGAGCTGACATCACTCGAATAACTACATTAATGTTGGCGACCCACTGTTTGACCTGGCCTTCGGTATGTTGCTATGTAGTTGTTAGGGTTGTAACCTTTGTTAGATGAAGCACAAGGAAGCAGGTGTTATAAAAACACATAGTTGGCAGAAATAGCAGAACTAAATGTATACAAGACTACTCCGGCTGATAGAGACCCCCACCCGAGGAGATGCAATACTGGACCTTATGGTCACCAATAGGAGCGAACTCATCGGTGATATTAGGATTGGAGGCAGCCTGGGCTGCAGTGATCATGCACTGGTGGAGTTCAAGGTCCAGAGGGCTACGGGACAGGTGAGGAGTATAGTCAGGACACTAAATTTCAGGAAAGCAGGCTTCCAGCTCTTCAAGGAGTTACTCAGTAGGATCCCCTGGGACATGGTCCTCCGAGAAGAGGAGGCTGAGGGGTGACCTCATTGCTCTCTACAACTACCTGAAAGGAGGTTGTAGAGAGGAGGGTGCTGGCCTCTTCTCCCAAGTGACAGGGGACAGGACAAGAGGGAATGGCCTCAAGCTCCGCCAGGGGAGGTTTAGGCTGGACATTAGGAAAAAATTCTTCACAGAAAGGGTGATTGGGCACTGGAACAGGCTGCCCAGGGAGGTGGTTGAGTCACCTTCCCTGGAGGTGTTTAAGGCACGGGTGGATGAGGTGCCAAGGGGCATGGTTTAGTGTTTGATAGGAATGGTTGGAATCGATGATCCAGTGGGTCTCTTCCAACCTGGTGATTCTATGATTCTATGATCCAAGACAAGGGAGCAGAACAGAGCTGGAAAATATTCAAGTATGCTTTCCACAAAGCGCAAGAGCGCTCAGTCCTCATATGTAGAAAATCAGGCAGGGAAGGGAAGAGACCGGCGTGGCTGAGTCAAGACCTGCTGGTTAAGCTAAAGAAGAAGAGGGAACTGCACAGACATTGTAAGCAGGGACAGGGAACCTGGGACGTGTATAGGGACGCTGCCTGGATGTGGAGGGAGCAAGTCAGGAAGGCTAAGGCGCAGCTGGAGCTAAACTTGGCAAGGGAAGTGAAGACTAACAAGAAGGGCTTTTACAGGTACATCAATCAAAAGAGGAAGGTCAAAGAGAACGTACCCCCACTGATGGTTGGGAATGGTGATCTCGTATCAACAGACGAGGAGAAGGCTGAGGTACTCAACAAATTTTGCCTCAGTCTTCACCGATAACCACTCTTCTCACCCCTCCTGGGTTATGGGAAAGCAAGAGGGTGTCCAGGGGGTAAACTCCCTCCCACAGTAGTGGAGGATCAGGTTTGTGACCACCTGAGGAACCTGAACATTTATAAGTCTATGGGACCTGATGAGATGCATCCCAGAGTCCTGAGGGAATTGGCTGGTGTGGTTGCCAAGCCACTCTCCATGATATTTGAAAAGTCATGGCAATCAGGAGAATTCCCTGGTGAACAGAAGAAGGGTAACGCTGTGCCCATTTTTAAAAAGGGTAGAAAAGACGACCCTGAGAACTACAGATCTGTCAGCCTCACCTCTGTGCCTGGGAAGATCAGGGAACAGATCCTCCTGGAAGCTATGCTAATGCACATGGAGGACAGGGAGGCGATTAATGGCAGCCAGCACAGCTTCACCAAGGGCAAATCAATCCTGTATGATCAACTCAGTGGCTTTCTGTGATGGGGTAACTGCAGCAGTGGACACGGGTAAACCAATGGATGTGATCTATCTGGACTTCTGTAAAGCCTTTGACATGGTCCCCCACAACATAAAAACATCCGTCACCATAAAAAAACATCCACAACCATAAAAACATCCTCCGTAAAAAAAGAAGAGAGTGATTGTCTTAGGGGATTCTGTAGCGATTAAGGCACAGACCCCATCAATGAGGCAACAAACGAGATCAACTTTATTGAGCGGGTGCAAACCTTATATAGTGCCTCTGTATCCAGTAACAGCTATCCCAGTGAATTTCCACCCGTGAGAATCCTGCAGTACAGCGACAGATTGCAACCCCCTGTTTTCCACAGATGTTCCCCTTATCTTCATGTTTTCTGCCTAGTGCATTCCTTTCCTATTAACCCACGGGTCTTAATAAAGATTCCAAGGTCTCAACAAGCTAGCAAGTATGAGAATATCAGCCGTTTGTTCCGTGCTTGCTGCTAATATTGCAGGTATACCAAGGCATCGGCCACTCGCCCCAGCATACACACAATACTGGAATCATTATGCCCAAAGGATCCCCTTCTAAAAGGAACAGAGGGACCTATCTGCAGATCGGACCTGCTCCACAGGGAGGTCTGCTGCTTATCCGGGGCATCAGTGAAGGACGTAACTAGAAAACTTCCTTCCTTGGTGAAAGAGACAGATTATTACCCTCTGGTAGTATTTTAAATCGGTAATGATGACACGCATCATTGACACACATGAAAGCCATTAAGAAAGACTTCAAGTCTCTGCGTAGAACGATGGAGGGCTCTGGGGCACAAGTAGTGTTTAGCTCCATTCCAACGCTAAAGAATGACAAGCAATAGGTCAAAAAAAAATCACTTGATTAATACATGGCTCCGAGCCTGGTGTGAGGAGAGAGGCTTTGGGTTCTTTGATCATGGGGTGGCCAATGCACCCCCAGGCTTCCTTGCTAGGGATGGGGCGCGCTTGTCTCCTAGAGGTACTAAAGCCCTTACGAGTGGGGGCAAGTACATCTGGTGACGGTAAGGATGAAACTGGCACTGAGGAGACTACGATGTCGTTGCCATCATGGAAACGTGGTGGGGCGACTCGTATAACTGGAGTACAGCTATGGTGGTGTATAAAGTCTTCAGGTGGGACAGGAAGGCCAGGAGAGGAGGCAGGGTAGCTCTCTATGTTAGAGAGTGCTTTGATACCCTTGAGCTCGATTATGGTGATGATGGGATTGAGTGCCTGTGGGTTAAAATCAGAGGAGCCCAAAAGAAGGTAGATATTGTGATGGGAGTCCGTTATAGACCACCCAGCCAAGAAGAAGCAGGTGACGAGCTCTTCTATAAACAACTGGGAGTAGTCTCCAGATCACTACCTCTTGTCCTCGTGGGAGACTTCAATCTTCCGGATATCTGCTGGAAGTACAATACAGCAGAAAGGAAGCAGTGTAGGAGGTTCCTGGAGTGCGTGGAAGACAACTTCCTCGCACAACTGGTGAGTGAACCGACAAGGGAAGGCGCCCTCCTGGACCTGCTGTTTGTGAACAGAGAAGGCCTTGCGGGGGATGTGACGGTTGGAGGACGCCTGGGACAAAGCGATCATGATATGATAGGTTTTTCTGTTCTAGGTGAGATGAAGAGGGGGATTAGCAGAACAGTCACATTAAACTTCCAGAGGGCAGACTTGGGACTGTTTAGAAGGCTGGTTGACAAAGTCCCATGGGAGACAGTCCTTAAGGGCAAGGGAGCCCACGAGGACTGGGTGCTCTTCAAAAAGGAAATCCTAGCAGCACAGGAGCAAGCCGTCCCCATGTTCCGGAAAAGGAGCCAGCGGGGGAAAAACCAGCTTGGTTGAGTAGGGAGACCTTGAGAGACATCAAAAAGAAGAGGAATGTCTATGAGCTTTGGAAGAAGGGACAGGCATCTTGGGTGGACTGCAGGGAGGAAGTGAGATCGTACAGAGAAAAAATCAGGAGGGCTAAGGCTCAACTAGAAATCAGATTGGCCAAGTCTGTGAAAGATAACAAAAAATCCTTCTATAAATATATAAATAATAAAAGGAGGACTAGGGAGACCATACAGTCCCTATTGGACGCAGAAGGAACAACAGTGAGAGGGGATGAGAACAAGGCTGAGGTACTTAATGCCTTCTTTGCCTCAGTCTTTAACTGTAAGGAAAGTTGTTCCGTCTGTGTACAAACCCAGGAGCTAGAGGAGCAAAATGAGGCTCCCATGATCCAAGAGGAGGTGGTTAGAGACTTGCTTGCCCAGCTAGACACCCACAAGTCTATGCGGCCAGATGGGATCCACCCAAGAGTATTGAAGGAGCTGGCGGATGTGCTGGCCAAACCCCTTTCCATCATCTTCCAGCAGTCCCGGTTGACTGGGGAAGTTCACTTGACTGGAGGCTGGCTGATGTTGTGCCCATCTACAAGAAGGGTCGCAGGGAGGACCCAGGAAACTACAGGCCTGTCAGTCTGACCTCAGTGCCGGGGAAAGTCATGGAACAGATGATCTTGAGTGCTAACATGAAGCACATGAACGGGTGACCAGGCCCCGGCAACACGGGTTCACAAAAGGCAGGTCTTGCCAAACTAACCTGATCACCTTCCATGACAAAGTGACTCCCCTACTGGATGAGGGAAAGGCTGTGGATGTGGTCTTCTTGGACTTCAGCAAAGCCTTTGACACAGTTTCTCACAGCATTCTGCTTAGGAAACTGTCAGCCTCTGGCCTGGACAGGCGCACACTCTCCTGGGTGGAAAACTGGTTGGATGGCCGGGCCCAGAGAGGGGTGGTAAATGGAGTTAACTCCAGCTGGAGGCCAGTGACAAGTGGGGTTCCCCAGGGCTCAGTGCTGGGTCCAGCCCTGTTCAATGTCTTTATCAATGACCTGGATGAAGACATTGAGTGCACCCTTAGCGAGTTTGCGGATGACGCTAAACTGGGTGGAAGTGTCGATCTGCTGGAGGGTAGGGAGGCTCTGCAAAGGGATCTGAACAGGCTGGACCGCTGGGCTGAGTCCAATGGCATGAGGTTTAACAAGGCCAAATGCCGGGTCCTGCACTTGGGGCACAACAACCCTATGCAGTGCTACAGACTAGGAGAAATCTGGCTAGAAAGCTGCCTGGAGGAGAGGGACCTGGGGGTGTTGGTTGACAGCCGACTGAACATGAGCCAGCAGTGTGCCCAGGTGGCCAAGAAGGCCAATGGCATCTTGGCTTGTATCAGAAACGGCGTGACCAGCAGGCCTAGGGAGGTCATCCTCCCCCCGTACTCAGCACTGGTGAGACCGCTCCTCAAATACTGTGTTCACTTCTGGGACCCTCACCACAAGCAGGATGTTGAGGCTCTGGAGCGAGTCCAGAGAAGAGCGACAAAGCTGGTGAAGGGGCTGGAGAAAAAGTCTTACGAGGAGCGGCTGAGGGAACGGGGGTTGTGTAGAGAACAAGAGAAGAGGAGGCTGAGGGGAGACCTTATTGCTCTCTACAACTACCTGAAAGGAGGTTGTGGAGAGGAGGAAGCTGGCCTCTTCTCCCAAGTGACAGGGTTCAGGACACGAAGGAATGGCCTCAAGCTCCACCAGGGGAGATTCAGGCTGGAACAGGCTTTCCAGGGAGGTGATTGAATCACTTTCCCTGGAGGTGTTTAAAAGATGAGTGGATGAGGTGCTGAGGGGCATGATTTTGTGATTGATAGGAATGGTTGGACTAGATGATCCAGTGGGTCTTTTCCAACCTAGTGATTATTTGTTTGTGATTTTGTGTGTGTATCCTCCTCTCTAAATTGGAGAGATATAGATTTGATGGGTGGACGGTACGGTGGATAAGAAACTGGTTGAATGGTCACATTCAAAGAGTAGTGGTCAATGGTTGAAACTCCAGATGGAGGTCCGTGACAAGCAGTGTCCCTCGGGGTCCATACTGGGGCTAGTGCTGTTTAATATCTTCATCAATGATATTGACAGCAAGATCGAGTGTACCCTCAGCGAGTTTGCAGATGACACCAAGCTGCGTGGTGTAGTTGCCACATCGGAAGGATGGGATGTCATCCAGAGGGTCCTGGCCAGGCGTGAGAAGTGGGCCTGTGAGAACCTCATGAGGTTCAACAAGGCCAAGTGTAGGTCCTATACCCGGGTCGGGGCAATCCCCAATTTCAGTACAGGATAGAGGATGACGTGGTTGAGAGCTGCCCTGCAGAGAAGGACTTGGGGGTGCTGGTTGATGAGAAGCTTGACATGAGCTGGCAATGTGCGCTCGCAGCCCAGAAGGCCAACCGTATCCTGGGCCGCATACAAAAGAAGTGTGGCCAGCAGGTCGAGGGAGGGGATTCTGCCCCTCTATCCCTCTCTTGTGAGACCTCATTTGGAGTACTGTGTCCAGTTCTGGAATCCTCAACTTAAGAAGGATACAGAACTGTTGGAAGGGATCCAGAGGAGGGCTACAAAGATGATCCGAGGGCTGGAGCACCTTCCCTATGAGGACAGGCTGAGAGAGTTGGGCTTGTTCAGCCTGGAGAAGAGAAGGCTCCGAGGAGATCTTATAGATGCCTTCCAGTACCTGAAGGGGGCCAACGAGAAAGCTGGGGAGGGGCTATTCATAAAGGCTTGTGGTGATAGGATGAGAGGGAATGGGTATAAACTGGAGAGGGACAGATTTAGACTAGACATTAGGAAGAATTTCTTCACCATGAGAGTGGTGAGGCACTGGCAGAGTTTGCCCAGGGAAGTTGTGGATGCCCCATCCCTGGAGTTGTTCAAGGCCAGGTTGGATGGAGCCTTGGGTAACCTGATCTAGTGGGATGTCCCTGCCCATGGCAGGGGGCTTGGAACTAGATGATCTTTAACGTCCCTTCCAACCCTAACTATTCTATGATTCTATGATTCTATTTGCCTGGCGACTCTCTACACCAATCAATGCGCAACAGTTCAGAGAAGTCCAACAATAACTAAAGATGAAGCAATCTGGAAGGTGCTCTCTACCCTTATAAAACACATCCACCTCAACTCGAAGTGGGGGCAGCATGACTCTGCCTTTGGGGATGCCTGGGACCATGCTCATGCATGGCCAGAACAGACACACTCAGCACCCTACTCCTCCCCGCTTCTGACAACTGCTGCTCCTGTCAGCAAGGAAAGGGGAACTAGAGATAGTCACTTTTCCTGTAACTCTGTAGTGTTCTTTGCATTAATAATCACTCTTTCATAGGGACAATAAATATCCAAACTCCTTCACGTGCAACCAATTATTGCACAGTAATCAATGCATGTGTTTAGTCTGTCCAGACCTGAACAATGACATTACTAAAACCGCTGTCAGAAGTGGGATCTGAAGGAAGCTTTGGGCTGTGAAAAGAGGACTGTGGGGCTGTAGTGCATCCATCCAACAAATGTCCACAACACGGAGACCACCTACAGCTGCCAAATGTGTTTGCCCGAGTGTAATCTTGCAGATCGTGAAGGTGGACACGTGGGGGTAAGAGTCTGGCAGGAAGCATGTTTAGTACTCCTACTTGAGGTAGGTAGGACATTTTCAAATATGTTCTGACGTAAGAGCAAGGGGACCTAAAAAGTGGCTCCTGAACCTCCATTGCCTGGGTGGGATGAGGAATGGGTGCCTTTGGCTCAATGCCCGGCTTGGATGAATCCTCTAGTGGCTTGGGAACTGAAACCCAAGCAGCTGGTGGGTGCCTTGCTGCTGGCTGGGGTCAACCCACCACATAACTACAAGGAATGGATGAAAAATGTACCACAATGATGTGGGGGTGTGCCTTTGCATGCTGGCCTCTTTTACAGAATCACAGAATCACAGAATAACCAGGTTGGAAGAGACCCACTGGATCATCGAGTCGAACCATTCCTATCAAACACTAAACCATGCCCCTTAGCACCTCGTCCACCCATGCCTTAAACACCTCCAGGGAAGGGGACCCAACCACCTCCCTGGGCAGCCTGTTCCAGTGCCCAATCACCCTTTCTGTGAAGAATTTTTTCCTAATGTCCAGCCTAAACCTCCCCTGGCGGAGCTTGAGGCCATTCCCTCTCGTCCTGTCCCCTGTCACTTGGGAGAAGAGGCCAGCACCCTCCTCTCCACAACCTCCTTTCAGGTAGTTGTAGAGAGCAATGAGGTCTCCCCTCAGCCTCCTCTTCTCCAGGCTAAACAACCCCAGCTCTCTCAGCCGCTCCTCATAAGGCCTGTTCTCCAGTCCCTTCACCAGCTTTGTTGCTCTTCTCTGGACTCGTTCCAGAGCCTCAACATCCTTCTTGTGGTGTGGGGCCCAGAAGTGAACACAGTAGTCAAGGAGCTGTCTCACCAGTGCCGAGTACAGAGGGAGGATAACCTCCCTGGACCTTCTGGTCACGCCGTTTCTGATACAAGCCAAGATGCCATTGGCCTTCTTGGCCACCTGGGCACACTGCTGGCTCATGTTCAGTCGGCTGTCAACCAACACCCCCAGGTCCCTCTCCTCCAGGCAGCTTTCTAGCCAGACTTCTCCTAGTCTGTAGCACTGCATAGGGTTGTTGTGCCCCAAGTGCAGGACCCGGCATTTGGCCTTGTTAAACCTCATCCCATTGGACTCAGCCCAGCGGTCCAGCCTTTTCAGATCCCTTTGCAGAGCCTCCCTACCCTCCAGCAGATTGACACTTCCACCCAGTTTAGCGTCATCCGCAAACTCGCTAAGGGTGCACTCAATGTCTTCATCCAGGTCATTGATAAAGACATTGAACAGGGCTGGACCCAGCACTGAGCCCTGGGGAACCCCACTTGTCACTGGCCTCCAGCTGGAGTTAACTCCATTTACCACCCCTCTCTGGGCCCGACCATCCAACCAGTTTTCCACCCAGGAGAGTGTGCGCCTGTCCAGGCCAGAGGCTGACAGTTTCCTAAGCAGAATGCTGTGAGAAACTGTGTCAAAGGCTTTACTGAAGTCCAAGAAGACCACATCCACAGCCTTTCCCTCATCCAGTAGGGGAGTCACTTTGTCATGGAAGGTGATCAGGTTAGTTTGGCAAGACCTGCCTTTTGTGAACCCATGTTGACTGGACCTGATCACCCGGTTCTCTTGCATGTGCTTCATGATAGCACTCAAGATCACCTGCTCCATGATTTTCCCTGGCACTGAGGTCAGACTGACAGGCCTGTAGTTTCCTGGGTCCTCCCTGCGACCCTTCTTGTAGATGGGCACAACATCAGCCAGCCTCCAGTCCAGTGGGACTTCCCCAGTCAGCCAGGACCCCTGGAAGATGATGGAAAGGGGTTTGGCCAGCACATCCGACAGCTCCTTCAATACCCTTGGATGAATCCCATCCGGCCCCATAGACTTGTGGATGTCTAGTCGGGCTAGCAAGGCTCTGACCACCTCCTCTTGGATCATGGGAGCCTCATTTTGCTCCTCTAGCTCCTGGGTTTGTACACAGATGGAACAACTTTCCTTACTGTTAAAGACTGAGGCAAAGAAGGCATTAAGTACCTCAGCCTTGTTCTCATCCCCTCTCACTGTTGTTCCTTCTGCGTCCAATAGGGACTGTATGGTCTCCCTAGTCCTCCTTTTATTATTTATATATTTATAGAAGGATTTTTTGTTATCTTTCACAGACTTGGCCAATCTGATTTCTAGTTGAGCCTTAGCCCTCCTGATTTTTTCTCTGTACGATCTCACTTCCTCCCTGCAGTCCACCCAAGATGCCTGTCCCCTCTTCCAGAGCCCATAAACATTTCTCTTCTTCTTGATATCACTCAAGATCTCTCTGTTCAACAAAGCTGTTTTTCTCCCCTGCCGGCTCTTTTTCTGGAACATGGGGATGGCTTTCTCCTGAGCTGCTAGGATTTCCTTTTTGTAGAGCTCCCAGCCCTCGTGGGCTCCCTTGCCCTTAAGTACTGTCCTCATGGGCTCCCTTGCCCTTAAGTACTGTACTGTTTGTCTCTGTATATTCTTCTTTGCGGCTCCTTTGACCAGATACCCTTAAAGGAACAGACACGCTCCTTCCACATATCCCTATAGACACACCTTTGGTACCTCAACTAACTGGTCTCTCAGGGGGAGAGTCAGTAGTAGGACTGCTATTGGCATCGCCTCAATCAGTGCTAGTGGCAACCCAAACGGTACACTGACAGTAATATCGAACCAAAAGGAATTTTTCTCAGTCCCATAATACAGTCTTGTCAAAGAGCTTGAAAGTCAAGGGGTGGTTACTTGAACCCATTGTCCCAGATGTGTCTCCTCCCAGCTTCTTGTATACCCCCAGCCTACTCACTCGTGGGGCGGTGTAAGTGTGGACGTCAGGTATCCACCAAAGCCACTCTATCACTCCCCTCCTCAGCTGGAAATGGGAGAGAAAAGATGACAAAATGCTTGGGGGTCGAGATAAGGACAGGGAGAGATCACTCAGCCATTATCATCACAGGCAAAACAGGCTCAACTTGGGGATATTAATTTAATTTATTGCCTGTCAAATCAGAGTAGGATAATGAGGAATAAAACCTAACTTTTAAAATGCCTTCCCCACACCCTTCTCATCTTCCCGGGCTCAACTTCACTCCCAGTTTTTGCTACCTCCTTACCGCAAGCAGTAAGTGTTCAAGGCCAGGTTGGATGAGGCCTTGGACAGCCTGATCTGGTGGGAGATGTCTGCCCATGGCAGGGGAGTTGGAACTGGATGATCTTTAAAGTCCCTTCCAACTCAAACTATTCTATGATTCTGTGATTTCTTCACAAACTGGGGGACCCTTGTGGATCGCCCACAAGGTTACAAGTCCTGCCAGCAAACCTGCTCCAGTGTGGGCTCCTCTCTCTCCATGGTTTCATAGGACCTGCCTGGAGCCTGCTCCAGCGCGGACTCTCCATGGGATCATAGCCTCCTTCGGGCATGCCCACCTGCTCTGGCGTAGGGTCCTCCACGGGCTGCAGGTGGATAGCTGCTCCACCGTTAACCTCCATGACCTGCAGGGGGACAACCGGCCTCACCATGGTTTTTACCACGGGCTGCAGGGCAATCTCTGCTCAGGTGCCTGGAGCACCTCTTCCCCTTCCTTCTTCACTGACCTTGGTGTCTGCAGGGTCCTCAATCGTCTGCTGCTGATGTTGTGCTGGTGGGTTTTGGATTCTCTTTTTCCCTTCTTAAATATGCTGTCACTGAGGCGCTACCACCATCAGTAATTGGCATGGCCTTGGCCAGTGGCGGGTCCATCTTGGAGTTGGCTGGCATCAGCTCTATCAGACAATCTATTGGGAATCTTCTAGCAGCTTCTCACAGAAGCCACCCCTGTAGCCCCCCTACCACGCAACCCCAATACAGTAGGAAGTAGAAAAGGCCTTGATGCTGTGTAAGTGCTGCTCAGCAGTAACTAAAACATCCCTGTATTATCGAGACTGTTTTCAGCACAAATCCAAAACGTAGCCCCGTACAAGCTACTATGAAGAAATGTCCCAGCTAAATTCAGTACAGTTAAGAATCTGTTTCTGGCTTTTCTGGAAAAAGCAATGTTAACTGACTATTTTGGAATATCACACAGGGATGTGCCCTAACGCAGTCTGATCATGGGTGGCAAGGTGCATGGGAGAATATGGGCAGGTAGCTAGAGCGGTTTTCAGCTCCGATGGTCTGGGACTTCACTTCTAAACAAGTGTGGAATCCTGATGAAGCAACAGAACACTTGAAAAAAGGATGCCCTGGCTATTCCAGAGAGACACAACTTCTCACACTATGCTGGGGCCTGGCCTATGCCTAACCGAGCCGCTGTTCAGCACCCTCAAGGGGGCGAGAGGGTCTCTGAGGGTCTCTGGATCTGAAGACATACAAATGGACATTGTGGCTAAACCAGAGACTCAACCCTCAAATATATCAGTCACCTGGTAGTCGAGAATAAACAATGGAAATGGAAGTCACCTCAGTTAGTAAGGGAGGAAGAAGCTTCTCCTAAGAGGGAGCAGGAGAGGGAGAATCAGAAAGACAGTGTGTTCTGCAGCAGAGCAGTTGCAAGAACAGGAGGGGAAAGAGACTGAAATCATAAACGAGACAGAAACCACCCCGTACCTATCCCTGAGTGAGCTGCGAGATATGCAGAAAGATTTTGGCTGTCATCCAGGCAAGCAAATTATCTCCTGTTTGCTCCAATGCTGGGATATTGGAGCCAACAGTCAGGAATTAGAGGGCAAGGAAGCCCAGCAGCTGGGATCCTTCACTAGGGACTGGGATATCGACAAAGGGATCAGAAGAGGGGCAACAATCCACAGCCTCTGGAGGCAGCTCCTGACGAGCGTGAAGGCAAGGTAGCCTCTCAAGGAAGACCTTGTAAACTACTGAGGCAAGTGGGCCACCACCAAGGGAAGTATGCAATATCTGAGGGAATAAGCAGCGGTGGAGGTGATCTACAGCAACCTAGACAATGACCAGGGATCCAAAGACCCAGATGAAGTCCAGCGCATGTGATCCACGTGGCAGAAGTTTGAACAGAGTGCACCAATGTCATATGCCAATACCCTGGTGTTAATGGAATGGACAGACATCGAGGCACCAACTGTGGCTAGACTGGCCTGCCTTTCTCTTCTCAGAGGAAAGGGTACTGTGGGCACACACCTCATGCCACCCTGTGGTTCTATCTGCGTGACCCCAGGGAGGACATGAGGAAGTGGGACGAACCTAGAAGATCAGGTAAGTGACTTGCGAGGAAAAACAGTGGCCAAAAAAGGGTCCATCCAGGAAGATTACTGCTCTGGTTACTGTTGAGCAATTCCCCAGGCAGAGCAGAAGGGATGATCCTTTTTCTGATCCTAATGAAGGGACTTCTGGTTTGCAGTTACAGGAGTAAGATAATGGATACTCTGACCAGGAACAGAAGGGCCCTGCCTCTGGCCAGGTGGAAGAAAGGGACAATTGTGTTTATTGGCCTATATGGATTCAAGATTCAATGGCGTGGCACATTGGAACCACAGGAGTATAAGGCTCTGGTGGACACCTGTGCACAGCATACCCTAATGCCATCAGGGTACAAGGGAGCAGAACCCATCTGGATTTCAGGAGTGACGGAGACATCCCAACAGTTGTCTGTATTGGAGGCTGGGGTGAGCCTAACAGGGGACAAGTGGCAGAAGCGTGTGGACCTGGCCTGGCATGGGTTGAATGGCTCTAAGCAGGTGTATGCCCCCAGCCTCAGTGGCAAGGCCGGAAGTGCTGGAGAGCATGTCTGAACTTGTCTAGGGAGGAGGGACATGCCTGAGCCTGTTACCTGTCCTCCCCACCTGACGAGGTAAGGGATGGGGACAGAGAGTTCAAAAAACCCCTCGAAAGCCTGCAACTCTCTATGCAACGCTCTGTAATTTCATCTCTGTTTGTCTGTTTGTCTTGTCTCTCTCTGTTTGTCTGTTGTCTCTGTTTGTCTGTTCTCTCTCTCTCTCTGCAACTCTCTCTGCAACTCTCTCTCTCTGTCTGCTTGTCCCTCTCTGCTTGTCTTGTCTCGTGTTTGTGTGTTGTGTGTGGACGCCCACCATCTTCTGGACCCACTGGACAAAGAAACACATGCTGCTACATGTGGAGCTCCTAAGGTGGTGACTACCTCTCATCTCTTGCAACTATTTGCTTCTTGTAACTCTTTTATCCTTTCCTAGCTTTTCTCCTTTTCTGCCTTTCTCCTTTTCTCTTTGCAATGCGTGCGGCTGCAGTGGGCAGTAGTGGGCAGTTTTGATTTGATTTCAGGTTTGACTCCAGGAAACATTAGGGCTCTCAGTGCTGTTTGGGGCTCAGTTAAGCAGATTGTTACGGTGTTGTGAAACGTTGCCACTGATGGGCTGTTTCGGTCACTTTTGCGGGTGCGGCTTTTCCTGTCTGTGCTCTGTTCCGTGCAGGTTGTTTGATCGTTTGAATCCAGTGTAATCGTTTGAATCCAGTGTTTTAAGGGCATGCATCTTATTTAGTAAAAGATATAGTGTACACCTCTACCTCTGAGTGATTTTAAATTACCCGGGCGCTGTGCTGGGAAAAAAGAACTCACTCTCTTTTCAAGTGGGCTGTGATAAGAAGTATCCTATTGTGATGGGTCTGGAGTCTCCGTGCATCCTTGGCATAGACTACCTCAGGAGTGGGTACTTCAGAGACCCAAAATGGTACCAGTGGGCCTTTGGTGTAGCTGCCATGGGTACAGAGAAGATTAAACCGGTGTCTACTTTGCCCAGCCTCTTGGAGGATCCCTCCATCGTGGGCTTGCTGTGGATCGAGGAACAGCAGGTGTCGACTGTTACCATGATGGCGCACCGGCAGCAATATCGCACCAACCGAGGCTCCCTGGTTCCCATCCATGAGGGCTTTTTGCCATTGACTGGAGAACCAAGGAGTGATCAGCAAGACTCACTCACCCTTTAGTAGTCCCATATGGCCAGTGCAAACGTCTGTTGGAGGGTGGAGGCCAACAGTGGACTACAGCAGTCTGAACAAAGTCATGCTGCCGTTGAGTGCTGCCGTATCGAACACGCTAGAACTCCAATATGAACTGGAGTCAAAAGCAGCCAAGTGGTATGCCTCAACTGATATTGCCAATGTGTTTTTCTTGATCCCTTTGGCAGCAGAGTGCAGGCCACAGTTTGCTTTTATGTGGCGGAGGAGTGTCCAGTACACCTGGAAATGACTGCCCCAGGGGTGGAAGCACAGCCCCACCATTTGCCATGGACTGATCCAGACTGCGCTGGAACAGGGCGCAGCCCCTCAACACCTGCAATACATCGATGACATCATCGTGTGGCGCAACACAGCAGTGGAAATGTTTGTGTTTCCTTCTGAAAGATGGCTTTGCCATAAAAGAACGCAAGGTCAAAGGACCTGCACAGGAGATTCAGTTTTTAGGAATAAAATGGCAAGATGGGCATCATCATATCCCAATGGATGTGATCAATAAAATAACAGCTATGCCCCCACCAAATAATAATAAAAAAAAAGCCCTCAAGCTTTCCCAGGCATTGTGGGCTTCTGGGGAATGCACATGCCAGGTTACAGTTAGATTGTGATCTCTCTCTATTGAGTGGCCTGAAAGAACAACCTGCTACACCCTGCCCAAAACAGAGATACTAGCAGCATATGAAGGGAGTTCGAGTCCATGTTTCACAGTACCCATGTACCAAAGGGAAGTGCCCCTGAAGAACAAGTCAGCAACCATCAAGTGGACCAAGATGCTCAGATCACCACAATCGACAAAGACCTGGACTGGGAACATAAAGGGGAACTATTTGTAGCTCGATGGGCTCATGAAACATCAGGACATATGCGATGAGATGTCACCTATAGCTGGCCAAGAGATGAGGGGTGGACTTGTCTACAAATTCTATTATACAAATAACAAAGGGCTGAAATTTGTGCATTAGTGAAAAAGCTAAACAGCAAAAAAACATTGAGGCATGGAAGATGACATTTAAACCACCAATTTGGAGATGCGTGGCAAGTAGACTACACCAGACCTTTGTGCAGGACTACTAAGGGGCATTGATAGGTCCTAGCCATGGTAGAAATGACTACAGGCTGGCTTGCGACTTACCCAGTGACACGTGTCACTGCTAAAAGCACGGTAGTGTTGAAAAACAAATTTTTGTGGAGGCATGGTACACCTGAAAGAACTGAGTCTGACAATGGCTGTCATTTAAAAAATGAAATTATAAAGTTGGGAACATGGAATTGACTGGATATACCGTATTCCCTATTAACCCCAGGCCTCGGGAAATGTAGAATGGCTTAATGGACTCCTGAAAAAAATGCTACAAGCCCAGAGAAAAGGGGATATGAGAAACTGGGATGTTCATTTGCCAGAAGCCACTTGGCTTGTAAATACTGGAGAGGCATCATCCCAACCAGGCCCGGGCCAGGCTAGACATGTTTTACCTCTCTGACTCTCCCCTTTTAGACTGAAGGCTTGAGAAATAGCTGATTGAGATGGTTATATTTACTGATTAAGAGACACAACTTTAAAAACTAGTAATACCTTAGTTGGCTAACAAACTCACCACTATTATTAGCAATATTAGTACACAATTAGATCACTGCAAGTAATATTGGGTTACGATTCTATTGCTTATTAGTAGTATCATTATTGATACACAGTTGCATTAGTATAAAGAAAACTTATAAAACACACACATAAGTGATATTAAGTTGCAATTTTATTGCCTTTTCTCCTTCACTTAGTAGTAAGGCACAAGTCTATCCCTCCATACAAGCTTATTCCTTCTTATTCATCCTCCCACACCAAGTCTTCTGGACATAAGGCCTGATGGAGAGTCCAGCAGGTTGTCCAAGGGGGTTCCCTCTAGTGTCCTGGGGAGCTTGGGTCTGCAGGTCAGCTTCACCACCATTTGCAGGCCTCTGCACTTCTACCACTGCAAAATCCTCCAGTTCTTTGTCCTCCACCTGGTTTTATCCCGTATTACCCATTTTCTCTTTTCCCAAACACACCTTTTAACCACCCCTGCAATCTCCTTTTCTCCACCCAAACATGTTCCAAACAAACAACCCATTCCTAATTATCTTTTCCTCATTGGTCCCAAATCTGTTACATCTGTACCCAAATTTGGTGCTTCCAACGCTGTCACCTAGGCAATTTTGGCCTAATATGGTATTATGACATTACCAATACAGTTACCTAGATTAAGGTGGCCTTGCATCCCAAGACTCCTGTGCTGAGTCTGGCTGGGACGGAGTTAATTATCTTCATAACAGCTTGTATGGTGCTGTGTTTTAGATTTGTGACCAAAGCAGTGCTGATAACACACACATGTTTTAGCTATTGCTGAACAGTGGTTGCACAAAGTCAAGGCCTTCTCTGTTTCTTACTCTGCCTGCTCTCCTGGGCACTTGCTTTGTTTTGTTTTCTTCCTCACTTCTTCCGCTGCTCCTTTGCTTATAAATTTTTATCTCGACCCATGAGTTTTCTTGCTTTCACTCTTCTTTTCCTCTTCCCCCATCCCACTGGGGGTAGAGGGTGAGGAGCGAGCCAGCGGTTGGTTGTGTGGTGCTTAGCTGCCTACCGGGGTTAACCCACAACAACTCCCTTCTGACTCTGGTCCATGATGGTTATATTTCATTTTCATTGTATGCTTTTCGGACAGAATTATCTTACTTTAGCCTTGATACCCCTACCTACTCCTAATTAAGCACAAGCAGTTTACATACCAGAGCAATGACATAACCCAGCTAGTGCTCACACCATACTTCTGCCCTTGAAGAGCTTTCATCACACCTCTGGTTCCCATCAGAGGCCTTAGCTAGTTTTGAAGCCTAATATTCCAGCGGGAACTCTTGCTCACAGCCTGTCAGAACAGTATGGAACTGTTGGAAGGGGTCCAGAGGAGGGCTACAAAGATGATCCGAGGGCTGGAGCACCTCCCATATGAGGACAGGCTGAGAGAGTTGGGCTTGTTCAGCCTGGAGAAGAGAAGGCTCCGAGGAGATCTTATAGTGACCTTCCAGTGCCTGAAGGGGGCCGACAAGAAAGCTGGGGAGGGACTATTCATAAAGGCTTGTAGTGATAGGGGAGGGGGAATGGGTATAAACTGGAGAGGGACAGATTTAGACTAGACATTAGGAAGAATTTCTTCACCATGGGAGTGGTGAGGCACTGGCACAGGTTGCCCAGGGAAGTTGTGGCTACCCCATCCCTGGAGGTGTTCAAGGCCAGATTGGATGGGGCCTTGGGCAGCCTGATGTGGTGGGACGTGCCCCTGCCCATTGTAGGGGGGGTTGGAACTGGATGATATTTAAGGTCCCTTCCAACCCTAACTATTCTATGATTTTTTGATTCTATGAATAGAAGCCAGAGGGGAGCAGGTAAAAATGAAGCCTAGTATGTAGGCTTTATCAGTGAACACAAAGGACTTCTCACCAGTATGATGACAAGACTTTATTGGACCACCAACTTCACAAGCATTTATAAATGTACCCAAAACAATCTAAGATTAAAATTTAAATATGAGACCCTATCTAATGGAAGAAACAGAAACCAACACTAGTGAATTAACCTCAGTACTATCTTGCCAAAGAACATGGTGAACCCCACAATTTGTAACACCACCCTTTGATATGTTTACCATAGGCAAGTGGCAAACTTGACTTGGAACAATCCAATAAGAGAAGGAGTACCACATCAAGTGGGACTGGAATGTAAATTGATACAATACCCCTGTGCGCCTTTTATTATAAGTATTCAACATACCATGTTCCCCGAACAAGGCATCTACAGAAGAACTAAGAGAAACATATCAGGTACACGAGAAGTTGCCCTAAACACCATGCATATCCAAGCCCTCCAAGTCCAGCTGCAACAGGTTGGACAACTAACCTCTCAGTGCCTTGAGGGGCTAGCTAAAGCTGCTATACAATTAGAAATGGCTCGCCTGCAATTGCACTGAATAGAAAGACAGACGCGGGAAGTCATGAAAAACGTATCTAAGACTATTCCTACTGGTATTCAGAATGACTCTTTGGACACTATCTGCAATGGGCCACTTTACTAATAATGTACAAGTATGGTTAATCTGTGAAGGAAAACATTGGGATAGCGGAGCCTGTATGTTGCATCTTCCTAATACTTCAGCAGGAGAAGTACTTAGCTGTGAGCTGCACACCTAAGATGTGAGGGCACTTCTAAGAATTAGGTGGAAAACCCAATCTGTGTGGGCTACATACGTCTGAGATGTGGAATTACCAGTCATAATGGCTGGTCAGTTATGGATGCATAGCTTGATGTCTCCATGGCTATGAAAAGACAGTGAACAAACCAAAATTGTCCCTGTAGACATTTGAAATAGGGTTCTATGCATTAATAATCACTCTTTCACAGAGGCAATAAATTGCCAAACTCCTTCACGTAGATACAATTATTGCATAGTAATTAATGCGTGCATTTAGTCTGTCCTGACCTAAACCATGACACTGCCTCTCTTTCTCTGCCCCTCCTTTTGCCCTGTCTCTGTCTTCGCCTTCTCTCTCCCCCTCTCTCTGCTTTCCCTCTCTCTCTGTCCCTGATGTTAGGGGTTCCTGAATCCGACAGCCTGAGAGAAGCGAGGCTGCCAAAGCTCCATGTCCCCAGGTCCAACCAGTAGCAAGGCTAAGCATGTATTCCCAGTAGGCACACGAACAAACAGAGGTATACAATACAAATAAATATACACACTGTGGTGGATTGACCTGGGCTGGCTGCCAAACCCCCACCCAGCCACTCTCTCACTCCCTCTCCTTAGCAGGACAGGGGGAGAAAATAAGATAGAAATGCTCGTGGGTCGAGATAAGGACAGGAAGATCATTCACCAATTACCATGATGGGCAAAACAGACTCAACTTGGGGAAAAATTTGATTCAATTTGCTGCCAATTAAAAATAGAGCAGGATGGTGAGAAACAAAGACGAAACTAAAACCACCTTCTCCCACCTCTTCTTCCCAGACTCATCTTCACTTCTTTTTCCTGACTCTTCTACCTCCTGCCCCCACGAGCAGTACAGGGAGAGGGTGGGGAATGGGGAGTTGCAGTCAGTTCATAACAGTTCATCTCTGCCACATCTTCCTCACGCTTTTCCCTTGCTCTAGCATGGATCCTTTCCTCAGGGTACAGGAACAGACTACCCCATCAGGGGTTCCCCACGGGCCGGTCATCCTGCTCTGGCATTGTTTTCTCAGCATCTACCATCCTTAAATATGTTTTCGCAGAGGCACTACAAAGTCATCTGAGCGGTTCAGTATTGGTGCGTAGTTGGTCCATTTTGTCTGTCGCTAAGCCATCTGGAACTGGGTAAGACCTGCACAGGGCAGTCCATGACCTCCTCCTACACAGGTCATCCCTGCAGCCTGCCCCCGCTTCCAAAACTTGGCCAGTTACGTCTGATACATCTCTCCAACCTTTCCCCCATGTGCTATCCCCTCCAATCCCAACCCTCTCCCCAACCCCAAATCCTCCAAGCCCCCCTTACCCTACCCACCAGCCCCTCCAAGCCCAACCCTTAGCCTAACCTCCAAGTCCTTTAACCCCCAAACATACCCCAACCATCAAGCCATCCAAGCCCAGAACTTCCACTAATGGCCAACCCCAACTCTTCCTCTACCCACCAACCTCTTCCAAGCCCTGACACATCCCCTAACTGCCAACCCCTCTGGCTCTAATCCTCCCCCTACCCGTGAAGGACATCAAGGCCCAAGCCATGAAAGCTCATCTCTAAGCCTAACTCTTACCTTGCCAGTAAACTCCTTCAAATCCAATCCTTACTTTGCCTGCCAACCCCTCCAAACTCAAACCCTCAAAAGCCCAACTCTTACCCCGTCTCCCCATCCCTCCAGTCTCAACCCCTACCCTATCCACCAAGCCCTCCAAGCTCAATCCATATCCAGACGGTTAAGCCCTCAAAGATCTACCCTTAAACCTATCTGCTCACTCCTCTAAGCCCACCCCCTCCAGGCCCATCCCTTAACCCTAAGTACCAAGCATGCTAAGCCCAAACCTCACCCTAGCCATCAACCCCCTCTCAGCCCAACCTCTAGCTTAAACCCCAACTCCTCTAACAGCCAACATCCCCAACCACCAACCCTTGTATGCCCAAGGCCTAGCCAACCCACCGACCCCAGCTTTTACCCTTCCTGCCAACTCCTCCAAGCCCAACCCATACCCTTAGCCTAAAATCCAACCACTCTAACACCAACTGAAAGCAGCTCAAACCCAGCCCCCAGATTAACCCCCAACCCCTCTAAACACATGGCCTCGTCTAACCACCGAACTCACTTAACACCAACAGTCTAACCTAAGTGCACCCCTCTAATCAAACCCCTTACCTTAACCACCAACTCTCAGCCTGATCCCCCCAACTCCTTAAACACCAACACTTTACCCAACTCAAATGTCAACCCCTCTTACCCTGACCCTTCCCCTAACCACCAAACCTTCCAAGACAAATGGTTCCAAGCTCTGTTTCCAATCCTTCCAAGTCTAACCGTTACCCTGTCCGCCAACCCCTCACCCTGCCTGTCAACCTGTCAAAGCCCAACCTTTTCCCTAACCCCAAGCACTCCAAGCCCAACCTTTTCTATGCCCGCCAACTCCTTTGACCCTACCCCTTCCAAGTACAGCCCTTATCCTGACCACCAAACCCTCCAAGACCAAACCCAAATAGCCCAACCCTTACCCTTCCCACCAACCCCTCCAAGCCCATTAACCATTCCACATCCAACCCCACAAAGCAAGCCAAACCTCTCCAAGACCAGCCCCTTCAAGTCCAATCCACATTCTATCCAATCCCTCCAGCTCCAACCCTTCTCCTGCCCACCCATCCCTCCAAGCCCAATCCTTTCCCTGCTCACCAACCCCAACTCATAATCTACCAGCAACTCCTCTAAGACCAACCCTCACTCTGCACACCAACTCCTCCAAGCCAAAACTCTACCCTACCAGCCCACCCCTCTTATGTTCAACCCTTATCCTCCTTGCCAGTCCTTGCCCACTCCAACACAATCTTGCAGTCAAATTCTCTTGAGTGCCTACAACACCTTTTGCAGTAAATTCTTGTCACACTGTGACTCAAGCTCTGGGCTTCCCCCCCCCCCCCCACCAGCCAAAACTCACTTCTACCGCTAAGCTCTCATCTGAACTGTGCACTTCTTAAGGGCATGCAGACATTGCCCACACCAACATAAGTCCTCAGAGGTAAATTCTTTTTCCTGCATACGTCTTGCTTTCTACAGCCCATTCTGTTGCACTCTCAACTGCAGTCAAGCACCTTGCTTCCCCTTATTTGACAGCTGAAACTTGTGTCTACCACTAAGCACTCATCTCACTTGAGAAGGACACACAGCCACTGCCCACGCCAACACAAGTGCTCACAGCCATTTTCTCTTTCCTGCCTACAACTGCCTTCTGCAGCTAATTCTTGTTGGCGCTCTGGGCACTCTCCTCACTCACCAGCCAAAACGCATTTTTACCAACATGCTGTTCTCCTGACTGTGCAAGGACCTGCAGACACTGCCCGTGTCAACACAATATAATATTCACAGCCAAATTCTCCTACCTGCCCACACTTCCCCTCTACAGCCCATTCTTTTCACAGTTCAAAACTCTTGTAACCAAAACTCTTGTCTTATAACACAAGAACGGGCTGCAAACAGCAAGTGTAGTTGACAAGAGGACTTGACTGAACACTTGTGTTGGCGTGAGCAGTTAACTGCATGTCTTTGTAAGGGTATGTGGAAGGAGCATCTGCTCCTTTAAGGGTATCTGGTCAAAGGAGACATAAACAAGAACATACAGAGACAAACTTGACTAATACACACACTTATAGGTATGTTGGACAGAAAAAGAAGATTGAAGAAAATGTCCCCCTTTCTACATCTTTGTCCACTACACGTGCTTGTACCCTTGTTAGTACTAAAAGTATCAAAACTAGTTCTAATTCATACTACTGACGTGGGGATGGATGCTATTAGTCCAGTTTTATATGAATAAGGTCAGGTTCAGACTTCAAAAGAAAAATTTTAATTAATTTTAAAGAACTTATGAGAGAAGTTTTCAAGCACCTTTTTCATCTGACCAGAGCTGCACGTGCCTGACAGTGAAAATCATCTTGGTCCTGTAAGCCATTTTGAGGTCAAAGAACCAGAAAGCTTGAATGTTTAAAAAGTTCAAGAATGAGATCTCTCTTTCTGAGTGTCATCTGAGAGGTTTTTGTCCCTTTGGGAAGTTAAAAAAAAATCCCACCCACACAATCTTTTGGCTCCTCAGCATCCCAGGTTGGAGACTGGATTTTTAATAAGATATTATTTAAATTCATTTTTTTTTCTAAAAAATGAAGTAATTCTCATAAGGACATACAAATGTTACATCTTTCTGATATTCAGTATGCTAATGATTCATGGCAGAGCACACTAAGGCCATGGATGTACTCTCCTACTCATTTCTGCTGCCAGCACTAACGCAAGCAAGTTGAATCAGGAAATGGCTTCAACTTAAAATTAGACTTTATCTCACTTTATTCTAGATCAACTCCCCGATCTGGCTTTCTGTCTGACTACGTGAGCATTAATACTTGCACAAGAAGTGCAAGCAGCTGGGACCACTGCTTTCAGGAGAAGGCTGGATTTATACTGCACTAATGTGACTACACAAGCATAGCCTCATGAAAAGGGACAGTATTTCAAGTGTTTGATTTGGCATTATGAACACGTTGCAGAAATGTTAGGGGAGGGTCAAAAGAGATTATTTTTTTAGTGATTTGAAAACAATTTATTCCTTAACATTTCTTATTCACACTAAACCAGGAGAAGATGGCAGCTCCCTACTTTGCATCAAGTTCAAACACAGAAATGTGAATGGCAAAATGGCCTCTGGAAAAACAGAAGTTCATAGAATCATAGAATGGTTTGGGTTGGAAGGGACCTTAAAGATCATCCATTTCCAACCCCCCTGCCATGGGCAGGGACACCTTCCACCAGACCAGGTTGCTCAAAGCCCCATCCAATCCAACCCTGAACACCTCCAGGGTAACCTGTGCCAGTGCCTCACCATTCTCACAATGTAGAACTTCTTCCTAATGTCTAATCTGAATCTCCTCTCTTTCATTTTAAAACCATTACCCCTCGTCCTATCACTCCACTCCCTGATAAAGAGCCCCTCCCCATCTTTCCTGTAGGCCCCTATTAAGCACTGGAAGGCTGCTGTAAGATCTCCCAGGTGCCTTCTCCTCTCTAGGCTAAGCAAGACCAACTCTCTCAGCCTGTCCTAAGCTCAGCCTTAAACTGCATTACTAACAGTGTTAGTTAAGTGTTTTTTCAGGATAATGAGCTAGCTTCATTTGTGGGAACGTTCTACAGAGAGCAAGGCCTGGATGCTGTGAGATTGTTTAATACTGAACAACTCTAACAAGGCCTTGAAACAGAGAGCAGAAAGATAAACAGGGGCCAGCTGGGAGGAATGCAGCAGCTAGTTCAGTGGGAACGAGTACCAGCTGAAAGAAAAACAATTAGAGAGAACTATCAACATAGTTAATTGTAGTGTCACTTGGTTTCTTAGCATGTGCAGTAGTTTAGCCAATAATATGTTAGTAATAGCTTTATGGACAGTTACCTTTAACCAATAATACACTGTAGATACCCTCGTGGGCACCCAGTTATGTAACCAAAAAGGGTTTATAAAGAAACAGCTAAGCTCAATAAAGTGAACATTCGCTGATCACATTGATCTCTGCGTTTTGATTCCATGCTCCTGTCAACAAGTGGCGCCCGAACAGGGACCCTCGGATTGCCTGCCGAAGTTGCTCAAAACGACTGAAGATGCGGTAAAGGGTGGAAGGACCGGCCGAAAACTTTCTGGCGCTGACCCGGTGCTGAAGATTTTTCTGGCACTGCTGAAGATTTTCCGGCACTGCTGATGATTGAAACTTTCCGGCACTGCTGATGGCTTTCCAGCACTGCTGAAGATTGGAGTAAGACGCGCGTCCAAATAAAGAAGACTCCGGAGTCAAAGATCCGCTACAGGCAAGTAGCGGCGGTCGGGGAGGAATGGGTTCCACACTTTTTAAAGATAATAAAGAGGCAGTGGTGAAACTCCTCCAACCTATCCTCTCCAAGAGAGGGATTAAATATGACAAGATTTGTCTAATTGAACTATTGAAATTAGCTACTAAGTTGCTTGGTCCCTGGTGGAAAGTTTTTGAAGCGTTAAAGGCGCATGTTGGCTCTAAACAGCAGAGCGATAATCCCGAGCCGAGTGCAGGATCGTCAACAACTGCACTAACCCCCCCACCCCCCTAAACTGGCTGTGCTTGCCTCTGCACCCCCCGACGGGAGGGCCAACAATCCCTTCGATCCGGGTCCGATAGACACCGACAAGGAGCCCGATCCACCCCACCCTGTCCCTCAGACCAACGGGCGCAAGCCAGGGGGGAGGCACAGCAGCAGGGAGAAGTTGAAATATTGCAAGCTTTGATCTGTGCGCGGCACTGCAGTCTGCGCTGGGAACTAATTAGCGATGAGCGATAAAGGAGATTCCAAAAACTGTAAAAAGAGAACCAAGCTGCCCGGCCGAGGGCCGCTCCCCCACCCCTCCAGCTCCCGTGGAGCGGCCACTGCCCTGGGCTGAGGGTAGGGCCGCTTGCCACCACCACTGCCGCCACCGCAAAACCCAGACAGTTTCAGCGTTACAGAAGGGCCTGTTAACAGATACAATAAGAAATGGCTCAATTAAACAACGTTGGTAGCAGTTCAAGAATCAAGACAGTTATAAACACTTATAAAGATACCGGATGTTGGAAAGTTGAAACAGGCGTGACCCGTATATGGTGTTTATAGATAGATCAAAGGATGCGCTCGACAAGCAGGTAGACAACTGAGCAGTTACAGAAGCCTTAATTTTGCAATCAGTGACAAAAAATCCTAATGATGAATGTAGAAAGATATGGTGCAGTCTGAAAACTCCTACAACAACAGCTGGGATCATTTACCTATCAAGCACAGCTGGTAGCTGCTGCCCTGACTCTAATCTGGGACAGAAATACGTTCTGTCAGAGACGCGGCAAAGAGAGACATTTTAAAAGAGACTGCCACACACAACGCCAGGAGAGAGGGCCTAAAATCTGCCCTTGGTGTGGAAAGGGCAAACGTTTTACCAGTTGGTGTAAATCAAAATGGGATAAGAATGGGACAGTATTGTCAGAAAACCAGGAGCAAAGCATGGTTCAGAGGCACGTACCAACACAGACGCCTCCGCAGCAAGCAGCAGCTCTCACCTCAGAGCAAGAACCAGAGGCAGCACCGAGATGGATGTGATCACCACCATCGCAGTAGTGCTGCAATCGTCTGCACTTCACACAATACCATGGAACATAAAAGGACCATTGGAGGGTGGCTTTACTAACTTGTAATTAGAATGATTATCAATAATTTGGTTAGGAATAGGCATTGGAACTATGAACGAGTGAAAAATTGGGTACATTGCAAAATTTAGTGGAAGAGCAAATCGATCACGGGCATACAGTCCCATTTAATAGTCCTTGGAACACACCTGTATTTGTGATAAAAAAGAAATCTGGAAAATGGCGTTATTTACATGACTTTTCTAGACAAACTACAAGAGGCCTTAAATAAGCAGGCAGACAATATCGCCGCTAGATAAGTGTTGCTTAAACAATTAGCCTTAAAGAATGCAAAAATGGACTTAGTGCACTGTTAATTGCATGATCACCTGTTACAAAGATTGTTTGTTTTACCACAATTGACTGATGCCGTCTTTATGAGAGAGATGAAAGTAATAGCTTGGATGCCTGTGCCTCCTGACTTTGTATCAAAGGGCACTAGAACCACTCAGCTGATTTGTTTTTCAACAATTGTACCCCATGAAGGAAATTGCATATGGGGAGACAGAGGCTGTTTTTCAACTGACCAGTCCGCGATTCTATCAATACAGAAACTGAAAAAAAAACCCAACACCAACCAACCAACCAACCAAAAAAAACTACCATAAGTGAAATATTTGTTAGACAATCAATATAAGCCTTATTAGATAATGCATGTACATATTTTAAGTGTTGTATGTTCCCAGTACCGTGTGTAGTTTAAATATCCGTAGCATGGAAAAATTGTGGATCCAATAGTGATAACCAACATTGTATGAATGTATTCAGCTAGCTGGGAAATGAGTGGCCGTGTGTGTGTTTGAAGTACTTCAAACGTTTGTAAGACTTACAAATCGGTTTAGATTAATCTTAGAAATACATCTCTGGGACCTTTCAATCTCAAATGTCCGCTAAGCCGGCAAACAGGTAGATTTACCTGGGGATCTTTGGAATGAAAGGCTTCAGAAGGAAAAGTTTTAAAATACCTAGCAAAACATACAGCTGTATGTGTGTGAGTGCCCCCCTCACCCTCCCGCCCTTCTCTTTCCTTTCTAAGTTTTTTTTTTTCTTTCAGCTTTGCAGAAGTCCAGAGGAGTTAACAGTGTTATCTCTCTAGGGGAATGCCAATTTGTGAGAACACTCTGCATTCCAGTGTCACTCATCAGCAACTGCTGGGTCCTAGTGCAGACAACCTTTAGGGATAATTGAGGCAATGATAGAGGAAAATTCAAAAGATTCATTACGAATTATTGAGTGGATATTTTGCCACGCTAACCCCAAAAAACATAGTCACTAAATTTGAAATGATTACAATGATAATCACCGAGGGAAAAAAAAAATAGTGTTCAATTATTAGACCAAGACCCGACAATCATTTATATCCCAATGATAAAAGAGTATGCTAAGTGGTGCATGGCAAATATTTTGAATTTACAAGTAGATCTAACGGATTATCCAGGAAGTATTGATATCCATTTACCAAGTCATGTCATTATTGAACATACCCATCAAGTAGTAAAAACATTGTTAACATAACAAACAAACAAACAAACAAATAAAAAAAAAAGGGGGGGAATCAGGAGAGACACTGCAAAATAGATTGATGAAGGTGCAATATGTAATGAATTTTTTGCGATTAGCAAGAGATGATCAAATTGTGCCGAAGGTGAAGCATATACAAACCATGTCATCAAAATTAGAGCAAGTATAAGACAATGTGAAAATGCTATTGAAAAACAGTTATTATGGGCAATGGACAGGTCTGTATAAGCTACTAACATGGGGACGAGGTTATGCTTGTGTTTTAACAGATAAAGGACCAGTTTGGGCACCTGCAAGGTGGATCAAGCCCATGTTGCTGTGTGACAACTGTTAAGCCCCAACCACAAAAGCAGTTGACAAGAATGAGGAGGACGTTAACATTATGGATGCTCTTAATCCTATGGGTGGTAGTTAAAGGATGTCCCTGCGTGATGGATTCTCGAAAAATGGGTGGATAACAGGATGGGTATGAGAACTGTTGGTCAAAGGAGGAATGTTATTTTTGATGGTGTTAATTGCTTTGACAATTATCCTGTGTGTTACAGTGTATACAATGTCAGGTCAATCATATGTTTCACCTGAATGCCTTAGTCATCGAAAAACAAAAAGGGGGAATTGTGGGAACATTCTACAGAGAACAAGGCCTGGATGCTGTGAGATTGTTTAATACTGAACAACTCTAACAAGGCCTTGAAACAGAGAGCAGAAAGATAAACAGGGGCCAGCTGGGAGGAATGCAGCAGCTAGTTCAGTGGGAACGAGTACCAGCTGAAAGAAAAACAATTAGAGAGAACTATCAACATAGTTAATTGTAGTGTCACTTGGTTTCTTAGCATGTGCAGTAGTTTAGCCAATAATATGTTAGTAATAGCTTTATGGACAGTTACCTTTAACCAATAATACACTGTAGATACCCTCATGGGCACCCAGTTATGTAACCGAAAAGGGTTTATAAAGAAACAGCTAAGCTCAATAAAGTGAACATTCACTGATCACATTGATCTCTGCGTTTTGATTCCATGCTCCCGTCAACATTCATTAAGTGGCGTCCAGTGACCTTCTCAAGGTTGACATCTCTAACCTGCAGCCTCTGGGGACGAACCATAGAACCATAAAAACATACACTAGTTTGCGTTGGAAAAGACCTTAAACATCATCTAGTTCCAACCCCCCCTGGCCATGGGCAGGGGCATGTCTCACCACATAAGGCTTCCCAAGGACCTATCCAACCTGGCCTCGAGGGATGGCGAAAAATTCTTCCTTATGTCTCGTCTAAATCTGCCCCTCTCCAGTTTATACACGTTCCCCCTCATCCTAGCACCACAAGCCTTTATGAACAGTCCCTCTCCAGCTTTCTTGTAGGCCCCTTTCAGGTACTGGAAGGTCGCTATAACATCTCCTCAGAGCCTTCTCTTCTCCAGGCTGAACAAGCCCAACTCTCTCAGCCTGTCCTCAGGGAGGAACAGGGGGTAAACCAATGGATGTGATCTATCTGGGCTTCTGTAAGCCCATTTACCACCCCTCTCTGGGCCCGGCCATCCAACCAGTTTTCCACCCAGGAGAGTGTGCGCCTGTCCAGGCCAGAGGCTGACAGTTTCCTAAACAGAATGCAGTGAGAAACTGTGTCAAAGGTTTTACTGAAGTCCAAGAAAACTACCTCCACAGCCTTTCCCTCATCCAGTAAGCGGGTCGCTTTGTCATGGAAGGTGATCAGGTTAGTTTGGCAAGACCTGCCTTTTGTGAACCCGTGTTGACTGGGGCTGGTCACATGGTTATCTTCCATGAAGATAAATGGCACACTGCTTCTTCGGCGGCACCTGGCAGCAGAATGGTGAGTTCTGTGGTGAGGTGGACATTTTGAGGCGGTGGGGGCTTCCCCGAGCTGGGAAAATCCCAGAAAAAAACAGGCAGGAACGGGGCGGGCGGCACTGGGCTCCTGACAGCCGGCAAACGATGGTCCTGCGCGGTGCCTGACGGGTGGGGGTGGTCCCTTGGTAGCACGGGGAAGTGGAGCGTGGCAAAGAGGTGTGGGACAGTTTGAGCTGCAGTTCGAGAAGGCAGGGCGTAGAGAGGGGCTAGAGACTAGCCAAAAGACACTGAAAACTATGGTGGCCGCACATTGCTCCAGGCAGTGCCCCCCTCCCACACCATCTCGTGCCTCTGGTACTGGCTCCACTTGTGGAAGCTGTGCTCGCATGGGGGAACTCCTTTGCATGGTGGAGGAGCTAAGGGAGGAGGTAAAGAGGCTGATGACCATCAGGGAATGTGAGAGGGAGATAGACCAGAGGAGCAGTGCCCTCTCACTAACTCAGCGGGCTGATGGAGCTGGTATGACTGAACACCACCCACAAGCAAACTGCAAGGTTGGGGGAACAAGAGATGGGGAATGGCAGCAAGTCCCTGCCAGACGAAAGAAACCTGCTCCCCTCACCCAGACAGCAAAGCCCCAGATCCCCCTGGTGAACAAGTACCAGGTGCTGCAGGTGGAATCCAACCCTGAGGATGAGGATGATGGCTCCCACAGCCTAGAATCCTTCCCTAGGCCGCACCATCCTCAGAAAAAGATAGAAACATCCTCCATTATTAAGAAGAGGAGAGTGATTGTTGTAGGGGACTCCCTCCTCACCTCCCTCACCACAAGAAGGATGTTGAGGCTCTGGAGTGAGTCCAGAGAAGAGCAACAAAGCTGGTGAAGGGGCTGGAGAACAGGCCTTATGAGGAACAGCTGAGAGAGCTGGGGTTGTTTAGCCTGGAGAAGAGGAGGCTGAGGGGAGACCTCATTGCTCTCTATAACTCCCTGAAAGGAGGTTTTAGAGAGGAGGGTGATGGCCTCTTCTCCCAAGTGACAGGGGACAGGACAAGAGGGAATGGCCTCAAGCTCCGCCAGGGGAGATTTAGGCTGGACATTAGGAAAAAATTTTTCACAGAAAGGGTCATTGGGCACTGGAACAGGCTACCCAGGGAGGTGGTTGAGTCCCCTTCCCTGGAGGTGTTTAAAGGATGGGTGGACGAGGTGCTGAGGGGCATGGTTTAGTGTTTGATAGGAATGGTTGGACTCGATGATCCGGTGGGTCTCTTCCAACCTGGTTATTCTATGATTCTATGATTCCTAAAAGGAACAGAGGGCACTGAGGTCAGACTGACAGGCCTGGAGTTCCCTGCATCCTCCCTGCGACCCTTCTTGTAGACAGGCACAACATCAGCCAGTCTCCAGTCAAGTGGAATTTCCCCAGTCAGCCAGGACTGCTTGTAGATGATAGAAAGGGGTTTGGAAAGCACATCCGCCAGCTCCTTTAATGCCCTCGGGTGGATCCCATCCAGCCCCATAGATTTGTGAATGTCTCATTGGCCAAGCAAGTCTCTAACCACCTCCTCTTGGATCATGCGAGCTTTGCTCTGCTCCTACAGCCAGTGTGGATGCATACACAGGGAACAACTTTCCTTACTATTAAAGATTGAGGCAAAGAAGGCATTAAGTACCTCAGCCTTGTCCTCATCCTTTCTCACAGTTGTTCCCTTTGCATCCAATAAAGACTGGATATTCTCCCTGGTCCTCCTTTTAGTGTTGATGTATTTGTAGAAAGTTTTTTTTATTGTCTTTCACAGAATTGAGTGCCAGTTTGAGTTCTAGTTGGGCTTTAGCCCTCCTGATTTTTCCTCTGCATGATCTCACTTCCTCCCTGTAGTCCTCCTGAGATACCAGCCCCTTCTTCCAAAGCTCATAGACATTTCTCTTTATTTTGTTGTCCACCCAGATCTCCCTGCTCACCCAAGGTGTTTTTTTTTCCCCACAGGCTCATTTTCCGGCACATGGGTACAGCTTGCTCTTGCGCTGCCAGGATTTCCTTCTTGAAGAGCACCCAGCCCTCTTGAGCTCCCTTGCCCTTATGGACTGTCTCCCATGGGACGTGATCAACCAGCCTTCTGAACAGTCTGAAGTCTGCCCTCTGGAAGTTTAAGGTGGCCATTCTGCTAACCCCCCTCCTCACTTCACCTAGAACTGAGAATTCTACCATCTCATGATTGTTTTGCCCCAGGCATCCTCTAGCTGTCACATCCTCCACAAAGCCTTCTCTGTTCACTAGCAGAAAGGTCCAGGAAGGTGCCTTCCCTTGTTGGCTCACTCAGCAGTTGTGTGAGGAAGTTGTCTTCCACACACTCCAGGAACCTCCTAGACTGCTTCCGCTCTGCTGTATTGTACTTCCAGCAGACATCTGGTAGATTCAAGTCTCCCACAAGGACAAGAGCTAGCAATCTTGAGACTTCTCCCAGTTGTTTGTAAAAAAGCTCGTCAGCCTCTTCTTCTTGGCTAGGTGATCTATAACAGATTTCCATCACACTATCTGCCTTCTTGTGGGCTCCTCTGATTTTTACCCACAGACACTCAATCCTATCATCACCATTATCAAGCTCAATGGTATCAATGCACTTTCTAACATAGAGGGTTACCCCGCCAACTCTCCTACCTTTCCTATCCCACCTGACATGTTTATATCCCACCATAGCTGCACTGCAGTTTTACGAGTCGTCCCACCACGTTTCCGTGATGGCAACTATGCCATCGCCTCCTTGAATAGCATCCCCTCGGGTGGAACCACAATGAATCCTCGCACTATTCTTCTTACCCTGAGAGACTGCTGTAATGGATGGACACCCACAATCATGAACTTAAGGAACTTTAGTGTGGATAAATCATGGATTGGCAATATATATGTATATTTGAAGATATAAGTAGTAATTAACTGAGCACGACGCAAATGGTATGGAATAAGGGGTGGAATGGTTTGGTTTGAGCTAAATTAGAGTCAGCTTTGTGACTAACTCAGTCACTCTAAGTAACTTCACTCTCTGAAAACTAACTGCATGTTTTTGAGACAGTGTTCTTCTCTGAAGTGATAACACAGGTCATTGATATACAGAAAGGCCAATGCTTATGCTTAACCAAGGCCATCCTTGAGCTGGACAAAAAGGCGCTGCAGCTGTGAGGAGGGGTGAATAGGGCAGGTGACCCTGAACTGACCAACAGAGGATTCCATCCCATATACGTCATACTTGGTATAAAACTGAGAGATCACAAGGGTTTTGTCCTCTTCTGCGATGGCCGACATCCAGTGAGGACCTCACCTGTCTGATTGCTCCTGATGCCCAATCTATGTGTTCCTGAATCCAGTTCCTGAGTTCAGCTCCCTCTTAGCCATTCCCTCGTGTCTGCTCTGCAGCATTAGCATTTGTGGTGATGTAATAGTCATTGAGGGGTGGGCTGGGGGTGCGATCTCAGATGTCCAAGGGAGATTAAAAGATATTTTAGGGCCTTGGGACAAATACTGAGGGAATCTGGGGCCCAGGTGATTTTTTTCTTCCCTCCTTCCAGTTACGGGTGGTGACATAGCACAGATCAGACGGATCCAGTCAATTAATACATGGCTCCATGGCTGGTGTCACCACAATAACTCTGGGGTTTTTTATAATGGGATGGCCTACACGGCACTGGGACTACAAGCTTCAGATGGGAGCCACCTTTCTCAGAGGGGGAGGAAGGTCTTTGCCCAGGAGCTTGCAGAGATTGTAGATAGGGCCTTAAACTAGATATGAAGGGGGAGGGGGATAACATCAAGCTAGCCTGTAATAAGTGGTGGGAGGACGGGTGTCAGGGATCAGGTGTCAGGGAGGACACTTCTGTAAAACACCTTATAGGTAATAAAGGGTCCACTGGAAAGGTGATGCAACTGGCAGCCCAGCTGAAGTGCCTTTACACAAACACATGAAGCTTGGGTAACAAGCAGGAGGAGCTGAAAGCTACCATGCTACTAGAAAGCTATGATCTAGTTGCCATCATGGGAATGTGGCGGGGTGAATCCCTTGACTGGAGTGTGGCTATTGACAGATACCAGCTGTTCAGAAGGGACAGACCAGGAAAGAGGGGTGGAGGTGTTGCTCTCTATCTCAGGAAAGGGATAGAATGTGAAGAGCTGACGTTGAAGAGTAACCACAAACAGGTTGAGAGCTTGTGGGTCAAAATTAAAGACAGAAGAACCAACGGGAACCTTGTGGTTGGTGTATACTACAGGCCACCCGATCAAGGAGATGTAGCCGATGAAGTCGTCTTCCTCTAGCTACAGGAGGCTTCATGCTCACAAGCTCTCATCCTACTTGGGGACTTCAACCACCCCAACAAATGCTGGAGAACTACCACGGCAAGCTGTAGGCAATCCAGGAGACTCCTGGAGTGTATTGAGGATAATTTCTTAGTCCAGCTGATAGAGACCCCCACCCGAGGAGATGCAATATTGGACCTTATGGTCACCAATACAAGCGAAGTCATCAGTGACATTAGGATCAGAGGCAGCCTGGGCTGCAGTGATCAGGCCCTGGTGGAGTTCAAGGTCCAGAGGGATATGGGACAAGAGAGGAGTATAGTCAGGACCCTAAATTTCAGGAAAGCAGACTTCCAGCTCTTCAAGGAATTAATCAATATGACCCCCTGGGACATGGTCCTCCGAGACGAGGGAGCGGAACAGATCTGGCAAATATTTAAGGATGCTTTCCACAAAGTGCAAGAGTGCTCAGTCCTCATATGTAGAAAATCAAGCAGGGAAGGGAAGAGACCAGCTTGGCTGAGTTGAGAACTGCTGGTTAAACTAAGGAAGAAGAGAGAACTGCACAGGCAGTGCAAGCAGAGACAGGGATCCTGGGACGTGTATAGGGACGCTGCCTGGATGTGGAGGGAGCAAGTCAGGAAGGCCAAGGTACAGCTGGAGCTAAACTTGGCAAGGGAAGTGAAGACTAACAAGAAGGGCTTCTACAGGTATGTGAATCGGAAGGGGAAGGTCAAAGAGAATGTACCCCCACTGATGGTTGGAAATGGTGACCTCGTATCAACAGACGAGGAGAAGGCTGAGGTACTTAACAACTTTTTTGCCTCAGTTTTCACCGATAACCACTTTCCTCACCCCTCCTTGGTCATGGGAAAGCGAGAGGGTGTCCAAAGGGGTAAACCCCCTCCCACAGTAGTGGAGGATCAGATTCATGACCACCTGAGGAACCTGAACATTTATAAGTCTATGGGATCTGATGAGATGCATCCCAGAGTTCTGAGGGAATTGGCTGATGTGGTTGCCAAGCCACTCTCCATGATATTTGAAAAGGCATGGCAATCAGGAGAAGTCCCTGGTGAACAGAAGAAGGGTAACGTTGTGCCCATTTTTAAAAAGGGTAGAAAAGACGACCCTGAGAACTACTGACCTGTCAGCCTCACCTCTGTGCCTGGGAAGATCATGGAACAGATCCTCCTAGAAGACATGCTAATGCACATGGAGGACAGGCAGGTGATTAATGGCAGCCAGCATGGCTTCACCAGGGGCAAGTCCTGTATAACCAACTTAGTGGCTTTCTGTGATGGGGTAACCGCAGCGGTGGACATGGGTACACCAATGGATGTGATCTATCTGGGCTTCTGTAAAGCCTTTGACATGGTCCCCCACAACATCCTCCTCTCCAAATTGGAGAGACATGGATTTGATGGGTGTACGGTACGGTGGATAAGAAACTGGTTGGATGGTCACATTCAAAGAGTAGTGGTCAATGGCTCAACGTCCAGATGGAGATCCGTGACAAGTGGTGTCCCTCAGGGGTCCGTACTGGGACCAGTGCTTTTTAATATCTTTGATATCAGTGATATTGACAGCGAGATCAAGTGCACCCTCAGCAAGTTTGCAGATGACACCAAGCTGAGTGGTGCAGTTGCCACAGTGGAAGGAGAGGATGTCATCCAGAGGGACCTGGCCGGGCGTGAGAAGTGGGCCTGTGAGAACCTCATGAGGTTCAACAAGGCCAAGGGCAAGGTCCTATACCCGGGTCGGGGCAATCCCCGATTTCAGTACAGGATGAGGAATGACGTGATTGAGAGTGACCCGGCAGAGAAGGACTTGGGGGTGCTGGTTGATGAGAAGCTTGACATTAGCCGGCAGCGTGCACTCGCAGCCCAGAAGGCCAACCGTATCCTGGGCCGCATACAAAAGAAGTGTGGCCAGCGGGTGGAGGGAGGGGATTCTGCCCCTCTATTCCTCTCTTGTGAGACCTCATCTGGAGTACTGTGTCCATTTCTGGAATCCTCAACATAAAAAGGATTTGGAACTGTTGGAATAGGTCCAGAGGAGGGCTACAAAGATGATCAGAGGGCTGGAGCACGTCCCATATGAGGACAGGCTGAGAGAGTTGGGCTTGTTCAGCCTGGAGAAGAGAAGGCTCCGAGGAGATCTTATAGCGACCTTCCAGTACCTGAAAGGGGCCTACAAGAAAGATGGAGAGGGACTATTCATAAAGGTTTGTGATGATAGGACAAGGGGCAATAGGTATAATCTGGAGAGGGGCAAATTTAGACTAGACATTAGGAAGAATTTCTTCACCATGAGAGTGGTGAGACACTGGCACAGATTGCCTAGGGATGTTTTGGATGCCCCAGCCCTGGAGGTGTTTAAGGCCAGGTTGGATGGGACCTTGGGCAGCCTGATCTAGTGGGATGTCCCTGCCCATGGCAGGGGGGTTGGAACTAGATGATCTTTAAGATCCCTTCCAACCCTAACTGGTCTATTATATGATCCTATGATTCTATATTGTTGGCTTTATGGGCTGCAAGCGCACATTGTCAGATCACGTCCAGCTTCTCATCCTCCAGCACCCCCTTCAGTCCTTCTCAGTCCACCCTGTATTTGTGCTTGGGATTGACCCAACCCCGGTGCAGGACCTTGCACTTGGCCTTGTTGAACTTCATGAGGTTTGCACAGGCCCTCCTCTCAAGCTTGTTGAGGTCCCTCTGGTTGGCATCCCTTCCCTCCAGCGTGTTGACCGCACCACGGAGCTTGGTGTCATCGGCAAACCTGCTGCACTTGTTGCACTCGATCCCACTCTCTGTGTCTGCAACAAATGATGTTAAACTACACTGGTCCCAATACCAATCCGTGTGAAACATCACTCGTCACCGGTCTCCATTGAGACATTGACCGCAGACATCTTTGAATGTGCCCCTCCAGCCAATTCCTTATCCACCAAGTGGTCCATCCATCACATCTGTGTCTCTCCAACTTAGAGACAAGGATGTCGTGTGGGACAGCATCGAATGCTTTGTACAGGTCCAGATAGATGATGTCGGTTACTCTTCCCTTATCCACCAATGCTGTAGCCCCATTGTAGATGGCCACCAAATTCTTCAGGCACAATTTACTCTTAGTGAAGCCATGTTGGCTGTCACCAATCATCTCCATATTTTCTGTGTGCCTCAGCAGAGTTTCCAGGAGGACCTGCTCCATGATCTTGCTGGGCACAGAGGTGAGACTGACTGGCCTGTAGCTCCCCGGCTCTTCCTTTTTTCCTGTTTTTATAAATGGGGATTATGGTTCCCCTTTTCCAGTCAGTGAGGACTTCACCAGACTGCCACGAATTCTCAAATATGATGGACAGTGGCTTAGCAACTTCACATGCCAGTTCCCTCAGGGCCCACAGATGCATCTCATTAGGTCCCATGAACTTGTGTACCTTCATGTTCCTTAGATGTTCAAGTTACTACAACCCTTTCAGATTGATAGGGGATGTGGTGGTGGTTTGCACAGGGGAAGGTAAAAGCGCTATAAACTGACGCAATCTATTATAAAGAAATCAGACTACCCCATAAGAAAATACCTTCCAATCCAGACTCTAATGAGTTAGTTAAATATATTTTTACCTTTCTCTTCCTTCCTCTTCTGATAACTTTAGGAATGCATATATCATTTTTTTTCATCACATCCTATGAAGATAAGAAAAAATAAAGTGTTTTAGAAAACTTAAGATATAGTTCAAATGATCAAGAATTTCTCAGGGAAATTGCATCACTGAAGCTTCTGATATGCGACAGAGGCAAAAGAAGTTCATCACATCAAGATGCTTTCTGTTAATAATTATCGTTACATTAAAGTAATTAATTAGATATCTCTAATTCTCATTCTCTTTAAAAACAAAACATCTTTAGAAAAGCTGGAGTTTGGAGTTATATATTTAGATCTATTTTAGAGATATATCTAAGTTCGATGACCTGCAGTATATTGATGAGATCATTATGTAGGGAAACACAGTGGAGGAAGTGTTTGAAAGGGGAAGAAAAATAAACCAGATTCTTTTGAAACCTAGTTTTGCTATCAAACAAAGCAAGGTCAAAGAACCTGCACAGGAGATCCAGTTTCTAGGAATAAAATGGCAAAATGGACATCGTCATAACCCAATGAATGTGATCAATAAAATAACAGCTATGTCTCCATCAGCTAAAAAAAGAGAAAGCTTTCTTAGGTGTCATGGGCTTTTGGAGAATGCATATTCCAAGTTATAGTTTGATCATAAGTCCTCTCTATCAAGTGATCCGAAACAAGAATGACTTTGAATGGGGCCCTGAACAGCAGCAAGCCTTTGAACAAATTAAACAGGCAACAGTTTGTGCAGTAGCACTTGGGCCGGTCTGGAGAGGACAAGATGTGAAAAAAGTGCTTTATACCTCAGCCAGGGATAATGACCCCATGTGGAGCCTCTGGCAGAAAACACCTGGAGAGACTCTAAGTCAGTCTTTAGGGTTTGGGGATCTGAAGCCCATTACACTCCAACTGAAAAGGAAACTTTAGCAGCATATGAAGCAATTCAAGCCAATTCAGAAGTAGTTGGTACTGAAGCACAGCTCCTTTTGGCACCTTGATTGCCTGTGCTTGGCTGGATGTTCAAAAGAAACGTCCCCTCTACATATCAATCAATTGATGCTACATGGAGTAAGTAGGTCGCACTGATAACACAATGGGCTTGAATGGGAAAACCCAACCGCCCAGAAATTCTGGAAGTGATCATGGACTGGCCAGAGGATTAAAACTTCAGTGTTGCCAGAGGAGGTGACTTGTGCTGAAGAGGCTCCCCTGTATAATAATTTACCAGAAAATGAAAAGCCATATGCCCTGTTCACTGATGAATCCTGTCGTATTGTGGGAAAACATTGAAGGTGAAAATCTGCTGTTTGGAGCCCTACACAACAAGTCACAGAAATGCCCTGTGGGGGTGGCTACAGCAATGGAAGCAGAGCAACTGGAAACACAGACGTAAACCCATCTGGGCTGCTGAATTATGGCAAGATATTGCTACCCAGGTAGAGAACCTGATTGTAAAAGTACGTCACATAGATGCTCACATACCCAAGAGTTGTGCCACTGAAGAATATCGAGACAATGAGTAGATGGACCAGGCTGCTAGAACTGAAGTGGCTCAGGTGGATCTGGACTGAGAACATAAGGGTGAGCTATTTACAGCTCATGACACATCAGGATATTTAGGAAGGGATGCAACATACAGATGAGCTCGTGATCGAAGGGTGGACTTGACTATTGATGCCATTGCACAGGTTATCCATGAATGTCAAACGTGCGCCATACTCAAACAAGCCAAGCAGCTAAAACCTTTTGGGTATAGAGGTTGATGGTTGGAATATCAATATGGGGAAGCTTGGCATATTGATTATATTACACTACTATGAACCTGTCATGGCAAGCACCATGTGCTTACAATGGCGGAAGTGACTACAGGATGGTTAGAAACATACACTGTGACCCAAGAGGGAAACACCAGTGGAACACGTCAAAGGAATTAAGGGGTGTTCCTCTAAGAAAGTGACACAGATGACAGCTGAATTACTTAATATCTTATTTACCTTAGTCTAATAGTAAGATGAGTTGTTCTATGGGTACCCAGCCCCTGATCTGGAAGGCAGGAAGAGCAGAATAGAGCCCCCATAATCCCAGAGGAAATAAATGATTAACAACCTGCTACACCACCTAGACACGCACATAACTATGAGGCCAGATGAGATCCACCCAAAGGTGCTGAAGGAACTTGCAGAAGTGCTCACTAAGCCACTTTCCATCATTTATCAGCAGTATTGGCTAACTGTGGAGGTCCCAGCTGACTGGAGATTAGCAAATATCATGCCCATCTACAAGAAGGGCTGGAAGGAGGATCTGTGGAACTACAGGCCTGTCAGCCACACCTTGGTGCCAGACGAGCTTACGGAGCAGATCATTTTGAGTGCTGTCATGTGTCACATACAGGATAATCAAGTGATCAGGCCCAATCAGTGTGGGTTTAGGAAAGGCAGGTCCTGCTTAACTAATTGTATCTCCTTCTATGACAAGGTGACCAGCTTAGTAGATGAGGGAAAGTCTGTGGATGTTGTCTACCTAGACTTTAGTAAAGCCTTTGACACTGGTTCCCACAGCATTCTCCTGGAGAAACTGGCTGCTTATGGCTTGGACAGGTGTACTCTTCAGTGGGTGAAAATAAAGGATGGATGGCCAGGCCCAAAGAGTTGTGGTGAATGGAGTTAAATCCATTTGGTGGCTGGTCATAAGTGGCGTTCCCCAGGGCTGAGTATTGGGGCCAATCCAGTTTAATATATTTATCAATGATCTGGATGAGAGGATCAAGTGCACCTTCAGTTAATTTGAAGATGACACCAAGTTGGACAGGAGTGTTGATCTGCTTGAGGGTAGGAAGGCTCTACAGAGGGATCTGGACTGTCTGGATCGATGGACCGAGACCAACTCTATGAGATTTAACAAGGCTAAGTGCCAGCCATGCAATGCTACAGGCTTGGGGAAGAGTGGCTGGACGCCTGGGGGTGACGGTTGGCAGCCAGCTGAATATGAGCCAACAGTGTGCCCAGGTGGCCAAGGAGGTCAACAGCATCCTGGCTTGTATCAGAAACAGTGTGGCCAGCAGGACTAGGGAAAGGATCGTCCCCCTGTACTCAGTGCTGGTGAGGCCGCACCTTGAATACTCTGTTCAGTTTTGGGCCCCTCACACCAAGAATGACATTGAGGTATTTGCAAAGAAGGGCAATGATACTGGTGAAGGGTCTGGAGTACAAGTCCTATGAGGAGCGGCTGAAGGAACTGGGATTGTTTAGCCTGGAGAAGAGGAAGCTGAGGGGAGAACTTATCACTCTCTACTACTACCTGAAAGGAGGCTGTAGCGAGGTGGATGTCTCTTCTCCCAAGTAACAAGCAATAGGAAGAGATGAAATGGCCTTAAGTTGCATCAGGGGAGATTTAGACTGGATATTAGGAAATATTACATCACTGAAAGGGTTGTCAAGCATTGGAATAGGCATTTTACAGACTTTTCACCAGGGTGGTCCATAGACTAAGGGAATAATATCTGGGTATTATATCAAAGGATGGGAAGAGGGGTGGAGGTTAATGAGGATGTAAATGGTATGGAATAAGGGACAGAGAATGTGCTGGTTTTGGCTGGGATAGAGTTAATTTTCTTCATGGTAGCTGGTAAGGGGCTGTGTTTTGCATTTGTGCTGGTAACAGTGTTACTATCAGAGGTATGTTTTAGTTATTGCTAATCAATGCTGACACAGAGTCAAGGCCTTTTCTGCTTCACACACCACCATGCCAGCATGTAGGCTGGGGGTGCACAGAAAGTTGGGAGGGGACAGCTGATCCCAACTGACCAAAAGGATATTCCATACCACATAATATTATGCTCAACAATTAAACTAGGGGGGGATTTTGGCAGTGGGGATGCTGCTTGGGGACTGGCAGGGCATTGGTCAGCTGGTGGTGAGCAATTGTTTTCATTTGCATCACTTGTCTTTCTTGGGTTTTATTTTTGTCTTTGATATTTTCCTTTTCATTACAATTTATTATTATTATATTTTATTTCAGTAACTAAACTGTTGCTTATCTCAATCCACAAGTTTTCTCACTTTTACCTTTCCAATTCTCTTCCCCTCACCCTGTTGGGGGGGAATGAGAAAGCGTCTTTGTGGTGCTTCGTTGCCAGTTGGGGTTAAAACATGACAGTAACAGAGGGAAGTGGGATACAGGGGGAGTGAGATGGGGATACGGGAGATATGAGGAGAAAGAGAGAGAGGAAAGAAGAGAGAGAAACAGAGAGGGAGAAGAGGCGGACACAGAGAGAGTGTGTAAGAGAGACAGATAGATATGGAGTAAGAGAGAATGAGAAATAAGAAAGAAGGCAGCAAAAGAGCAGGAGAAAGGACAGAGGGAAAAGGGAGTGATGAATAAATACAAGGGGAAAAGATAAGGAGAAAATTAAAAAAGATAACGGAACATGAGAGAGAGGTAAAAGAGAAGAAAAAAGAAAGTGGGAGAGAGAAAAAGAGAGAAGGAAAGATAGAGAAAAGAAAAAGAGAAGGAGGGGGAAAGGAAGAGGGGAGGGGGAAGGGAGAGACAGAGGGCAGGGAGAGAGAAGTGGGTAGGCAAAATGAGTTATTGAGACCAAAAAAAACAGGGTAGGGGGAGGTGGGGAGGAAACAGAGATGATGGAGAGATAGGTGGGATAGCACAGAATGAGGAGAGGATAAGACCAAGACAGAGGGAGACTGAGAGTATGTGATTGTGACAGGGAGGGTGTACAAGTATGAGAGATGAACAGGGGGGCAAAAGAGAAAAGGGAAGGGCTAAGAGTCACACATATACACATAGAGACTGAAAGAGTGATCAAGAAAAATAGAGATGCTGAGCCCAAGACAGAGAGAGACTGAAGGCAGGTGGGAGGGGAGGGTACCAAGGGGGTGAATAAAGAAGGTGAGAGAGTTTGCAAAAGGGAGACCAAGAAAGCCATATGGGTGAAAACGAGAAAGAGTCAGAGAAAGGGAGGGAGTTGGGGGGAGAGGGAGGAAGAGGGTCAAAGAGAGAGAGTCTGAGACCAGAAGGAAAGGGAGGAGAATGAATGAATGAGAGACAGAGAGACAGATATTAAGAGAGACGAGAAAGAGAAAGAGACTGAGATGGAGAGGGGAGACACTGAGACAGACCAGGTGACACTAAGAGGGAGAGCGTGAGAGAGACCAAGAGCATGTGAGAGAGACTGAGAAAATGATGGGGGGGAACCTGCGACTGAGAATGACAGGGAGAAATTGAGAGACAGGGAAAGAGACCCCAGTAGAGAGAGGTGAAGAGAGATAAAGTGAGTGAGGGAGAGATTGAACAAGGGAGAGGTGCTGAGGGAAGCTCCAAGAGAGAGACCAAGAAAGAGTTCGAGTGGTGGGGTAGACCAAGAGACACTGAGCGACGTACCAACAGAGAGAAAGACAGAGACAGAGAGAACAAGAGAGTGAAACCAAAATACACGGGTAGAGAGAGATGGAGAGACCAAGAGAGAGTATAGGGGAGAGACTGACAGGAGAGGAGACAGAACAAAATCTACTGTGTGAGCGAGACCAAGAAAGAGAGATGGGAAGAAAGAGAGTGAGTGAGAGGGAGTCTTAGAGACGGACCATGAGAAATGGGGTGAGAGATCGGGGATGAGGGTGGGGGTAGGTGGATCCTGAGCACAGTGGGGAGAGCAAGGGCAAGTATAGGGAGAGGGAGCATGTGACAGGGAAGTGGAATAGGGGGGAGACAAGGGGAGATGGAGAGAGACAGGGGAAGATGGAGAGAGAGAAGCAGAGAGACAGAGCATGAGAGACAGAGTAAAAGCCAGAAGGCAAGGTAAGTGGGGGAGAGAGATTGAGAGAGTAAGACCTCATGTGAGAGAGAGAGAGACCCAGAGAGACTGACATGGAAAGGCAGAGAAGGAGATAGCTGGGGTGAGAGCCCAACAGAGAGAGAGAGAATAAGGACCTGAGAGTAAGATATTAGTTTGGTGCAATATAATTGCCATTTTTAATCATCAACTTTAAAGCAGTATATCTCAGCTTGGAATAAAATTTATTAATCGAAATAAGAACCATTAGAATCTATGCATTTTTGCCAACAAGAAACAAGTCTATTTATTCCAGTAGCATAGAATTCTGGAGTCCTGCAAATGATGAATTCTTTGAAGGTGTTTTGAGCTGCTGCTTGGCTGTGGAAAACTTTCTTGTGCAGGAAGTTGTCAAGGTGCTTGAAAATGTGGTAATCGATGGGAGAGAGGTCTGGTAAGTAAGCTCAATAATGGCCCTTAATTGGTTGTCATCCACTTTAGAACTCATACAACAAAATCATGTATGTGTAATACGCAGAAGAATAAACAGTGAAAACAAACCCATTAGCATTAATAAGTAGAGCAAATTTCACGCTTAAAAATTGTATACTACATGAACATAGTTGAATAAAAGTTTAATCAAAAATAAGCGTCATAGTTTACAATGACAAAAATGGCAATTATTTTTGCACCAACCAAGGTTGAAATGATAAATAGCTTGTAGTCTACCACCAACAGGAGACTGTGACAGGACTAAGATATTGGCCCATGTTACTTGGCAAAGAAAAAGGTTTTAAGAAAGATTTTAAAAGTTAGGAGGAACAAAAGTACTCTTTACAGCATCCATCAATGTAATATCTAAAACTGTTGAGAATTTAACACTTAAAAAAAGACATTGATATTCTATAATATAGTAGTTTCCATAATTAGTCAGAAATAACTGAGATAATACAGATGTATCACTATCATCCTCACCTAGTTTTATGCTATTAGAATTAATTAGACCACACATCACAGCAACATCTTAATGAAAAGAGACCGCACACCTCTCTTCCATACTCTATGTATTTATGTGCATGTGAGTGCATGTGTACATCACATGAACAGAGCTAAAAAAAAAAAAGGATTTAAAGATGTTTGTTATACTGTAATACCAAATGCATAGTGAAGTAGAAAGGTTTTCCCTCTCTCCCTTGTAGTAGAGACTATATACAGCAGCAATAAACAGCAGACATTTCAAACAAATGCAGTTTATGTCCAAGTACAATATATTTTAAAAGGACATGATCTAGTTTCAGTAGGATTTTAAAACAATACATGCTTATGCAAGCCAAAAAAAAAAAAAATTGTCAAAATAAACTAGCATATACCAGTTACTGATAGACTTCATGACATAAAAGTTTGATAAGAGTATGAAAATCCTTACATGTATTCATATGAAGATTTGTAGTAAACTGACTCTTTTAAAAAAAAATCTATTTAGTGAAAGACTACTCAGCCTAGACAGAATCTAATGTTGTTGTAGATATTTCAAAGTTGTCACAGTGAGAGCCCTACCTGTTCAAGCTATTAAACAACCTTCAGAAACTGTGAAACAATACTAAATCTCGACAGTCATTTCCCATTTCACTTAGCTAAAAATGCTGTATAAGTTTTCATTAAGTGTATTCTGATTAAGAAAATTAGATCTGTAAAGTAATTCAGTTTCATAAAAATTTACAGCACCTGAAAAGCACTACAGGACAAAAATGTTATAATTTTCAAGTCTGAACATGAGAAAAAAAGAACAGTAATTAATGACTTTTGCAATACATTTTTAAACTTGAGAGATTTTCTGATAAAACAAACCTAATTAATTTAGCCACTCACTTTGAAAATAACAGACTTCTTCCTTTTGGCTTCTCCTTTTTCTTCATTGCCCTCAGTAGGCTCTTGACAACTTCCACAAATAGTTTTTTTGACAGCACTGATAACAGCTGGATGGGACTAAAATAATAAAACATCAGACTTGAAATCTAAATATCTTCCTAAACTAGAGAATAATGATATTACAAGTTGCCGTAAAGCTGCAAGAATGTTAAAACATCTTATCTAATTTATTAATTCTCAATTGAAATTGAGAAATGACAATATTTTCATTATCTACCTGTCAAGCTCTCATGCACTAACATCTGTTTATATTTAGGATATAAATACTGAAGAGGAACATTTTCTGAAGTGCAAATATGACTTATCAGGATATTTGGCCAAGAGATGGTTACACCAGAAATAAATTTCACCATGGGGTACCTTTTCCAAACACATGGCAAATTCCACAAGTGCACTGGTGAGACCGCACCTCGAATACTGTGTTCAGTTCTGGGCCCCTCACCACAAGAAGGATGTTGAGGCTCTGGAGTGTGTCCAGAGAAGAGCAACGAAGATGGGGAAGGGGCCGGAGAACAAGCCTTATGAGGAATGGCTGAGAGAGCTGGGCTTGTTTAGCCTGGAGAAGAGGAGACTGAGGGGAGACCACATTGCTCTCTACAACTACCTGAAAGGAGGTTGTGGAGAGGAGGGAGCTGGCCTCTTCTCCCAAGTGACAGGAGACAGGACAAGAGGGAATGGCCTCAAGCTCTGCCAGGGGAGGTTCAGGCTTGACATCAGGAAAAAATTTTTCACGGAAAGGGTGATTGGGCACTGGAACAGGCTGCCCAGGGGGGTGGTTGAGTCACCTTCCCTGGAGGTGTTTAAAGGATGGGTGGATGAGGTGCTGAGGGGCATGGTTTAGTGATTGATAGGAATGGTTGGACTCGATGATCCAAGAGGTCTTTTCCAACCTAGTGATTCTGTGATTCTTGTATATACCTATAAACATAATCAGCAATTCATCATCAACAAATACAAGAAACTAAAGTCCACCATTTAAAACTTTTGTACAGTTTTTATTTTTAATAATATCAAAAAGCATGGTTAACATTCTTCCTGGCCAAGAAATCAATTTTTTACATTAGCTGTCAATACTAAGTGAGCATAGAAAGGAGTTATTCTTTTCCAGAAAACATTGGTAGATAATATTTCAAAAGCCTGAAGAATGAAAGAAAAAGACATGGAAGTAGAGGAGAAGGCAAAATTACTATTTTTGATTAGATTATTTTATGAATAATGTTCTCATTATTAAATCTTATCTCTTTTTCACAAAACTGTCAGAACTCCCTCAACTCTTAATTTTTTCCTCCAGTTGAGAAAGTGTCTCTAGCTTAAAGCTTAAGCCACAAGCTCCCTTTTACCCTCCACCTCCTAACAATTGCAGTTACCTCTGCAATGTATGAATAATGCCTTTGGAACATTCTAGCTACTTCTGTCAGCTGAACATAAAATTAAGCTCTCAAAGACTTATCAAGACAAAGTATACTTAGGGAAGGGAGTTAAAAATAAAAATAACAAAAAAAACCAATAAAAAACTGTGAAATAAAAATTAATCAACCCCTAGTAATGACCAATGTTTTATCCCTTTACTCTAAGCCCATCTCACATCCAAATTAAAAATTCAATTATTCTGATACCTCAGTCTGAATATTCCACTATTAACTTATTCTGCATGTGGCCAGAGTTCTCTATTCAGCCTTCATTTTCTGGACACTGGGGACAGCTACATTGTCTTCCCTGCTACTGTCCCAAAAACTACGCCTCATTGAAGTAGGTACAATATTTTTAAAAAAATAAAAACGTATATGTCGATCAAATAACATCTTTAATATGCATCTTTTCCTCTGCAACAACACAGATGAAATCCTTGCCTGTGTACTCATAACCACATGCAGTTATTACTGCAATGTACTGGCTGTACGCAGTCCTACTTTGAATATTGCTGGAAAACTTCGTTTCCTTAGCTTGGCAGATTGCCCACATCACTTTTCCACTGACTCTTAATTCTCCATGAGAAACTGCATGCCTTTAGCTTTCTTTCACTGCCTACTTTCACCCTGTTTCAGACCCCTCCTCATCAGCTACTCTCCTCTCAGCTTCTGCCTCTGCCACTTTCAGCTGATTTTGTTTCCTCGTATGCTACTCCCAAAGTGAGCAAGTTTCTCAAATATATCCACAAAATCACACAACTACCTTGCATCAAAATCTTATTTGAACCTATTTACTTTCCCCCACTAAGAAGAAAACAAAACAAAGAAAAGGTTAACTGTTAATTATTGTAAAGTCAGACTATGTTTCTCTCTTTGCCTTAAACATTTTGTCTGAGGACTGCTCATTTGTGTGGTTTGTGGTGCCAGCTTGTCTGTGGTGCCAGGTTCAGCAGAAGGGCAGTGCAGGAGCGGGCACCGCTCTCCCTTGCTTGGCTGAGCTCAGGACCGAGAGCTGGCTGTGGTGGGGGGAGGGGATGCAGCAGCGGTTGCTGCCCCCGCCCCCCTCCCTTCTTCGACCCGCCAGACAGCCGGGCCGGACCCTCCCCCCTCCCAAAAGACACGTGCAGATGGGGGTTGGATGGGCCTTATCAAAGGACTCTCAAGGAACCAGGCAGGTCAGTTGCTCTCTCTCTCTCACTCCCATGCTCGCACTCACTCCTACGCTTCGATTGGACCAGCCTGGACCATGCAACCTGGAAGAAGCTGCTGTTGTCACCACGTGTTCCCAAGATCTGCTGCTGTCGTCGATGTGGTGATTTCTTTCCTTCCCCTTCTCTCTCTTTCTCTCTGTCTCCCTCCCGTTACCTTATGGTGTGTGTGTCGGATGGGATCTGAGGGACCTGGGCTGTATTCAGGGATTCATTTCTGTAACTTTGGGTGGTTGCACCCCCGTGTCTCAGCTGTGTGCCTCAGTATTTTGGTGTGTTTATGTTTGCCGGAGCCAGAAATAAATACTGCTTTTGATATTCACCCTGGGAGTGACCTCCGGATCGCCACACAGAGAAACAAATCCACTCCCCCCACCCCACCCCCTCACTCAGTGCGTGTGGCTCGTGGGTCCGGGTTGTGACATTTTTGGTGTAGTTGGCGGGATTTGTCTGTAACGGCAACAGGGTGAAAGAAAATTGTGATTTCTGGCACGGTTATGATGGCTCCCTGGGATGTGCCCTGTTTCTGTTGCTGCCACTTGTCTCTAGCGTTGTTGGGGATGCTTGGAGTCCTGGCAGCAGCCACATGGGCTGAGCAGCTGCTCAGAAAGGGAGGTCAGAGAGACTTAAAATTGAGAGAGAAAATGAAGCCTTGAAAACAGTGAATGCTTATGCACGTGAGCAGAGTCTGACATTTCAGCTGCCCAGTGGTCGTTGGGCCGGTGGGGAAACCAGTTTCTCGAATTTTACAGACGAGGCTGCCGATCTCAGGGATCTCAGGCTGCCGATCTCGGGCAGGGGAAGCGGCCACCTATTGTTGGGATGAGAGGGTGGTGAAACCTGATTCTCTGCCTCATCCTGTCCCCAACCCCTGTTTAAAACAGAGGTTACTTACGAGGAAAAAGATAGGATTAGACTTTCTCAGCAAGAAGTTGAGGGGCTCTACAGACCAGGAATTCTTTTGCCGTTGGATGCAGACCCAGAGTCCGAGCGGGTGGCTCAGCAGCAGGGCGCTGTTGGTTAAACAGAAGGCATCGGGTCGCCGCTGCTAAACGGCAGTGGGGGGTGTTGTCAGACTGTTTTTTTCCAGTTCGGAGCTTGAGGCTCATTGTTTTTGGGAGGAGAGGGTGGTGAAATCGGATCCTATTCCCGATTCTGATCCCGAACTCCAACCCCTGATTATTATTAATGACGGGGTGTGTGGGTAGCTAAGGCCCGGCGGTCGGAAGATCTCGCGATGTACGGAAAGGTAGGACCCCCTCCGGGTAGCCAATTGCGTGTTAGTTCATGATGTAAGCGGACGGAAGTGACGTCGTAAGCCCAGGCTATATAAAGCTGTGTTACGTATCAACAAACGCCATTTGCCATCCACCACATTGGTGTTTGTGAGCTCATGGACCGAGTGGCCTGGGTTTGGTCGCCGTGCCGTTCCTTAACCAGGTCGCCACGCCTCCGAAGGCAACGCCTCCGAAGGCAACAAGTGGTGCCGAAACCCGAGAGCCGGGAAGGAGCTCCGGGAATCGGGAAGTCGCTTGGAATCGGGTGAACGGCGGCTGGTGTGGCTGGACCAGCCCGGCGGGGAGGACGCTCCTGGACCCGCAAGGAAGATGGAAGCCCTTGTGAAGGTCGTATCACAATTATATAAGACAGATTGTAAGCCTAAAGATTTTATTCTTGCAATTGCGAGACTTTTAGAGCTTGGGGTCATTGACCAGCCGGTGGATATTCTCCACCCCGAGGTGCGGGATGAATGCACCAAAGCGTTAGCCGAGGAGGCGATGTCCTCGGGTTGTGCGAAAAGCCTTAAGTCGTGGGGGAAAGTCGTACAGGCCCTGCAGGAGGCCATGCAGGAGCAGGAGACCTGGAGGGCGGCAAGGGACTGTTTGTCGGCCACCCCGGGATTGGGGGTCGGGGCGGCCACGCGGACTCTGCACCCCCCACGTGGTGATGATTATGCAGAGTCTAAATGTTTGCGAGAGGGGGATACGTCCCCTCAGTCCCCAAACCCCGACCCGCTCACGGAGGGACAGAAACGAGCGGAATCCTTCTGGGGTGGGTTGGCCGAGGAGGCCAGGGGCGCCGCCGGAAAAGCGGAGCCCGAGGAAATCTCGGGGAGAGCGGCACCTCCTGCGCCCCAAGATGGCGCCGAGCGGGAAAGGGAAAGGCGGGGTGAGAACGTTCGCGGCGGGAACAGGGCGGTAGCGCTGGAATTGAATAGCGCGTGCGAGCGTGAGGGGGAGGAGAACGTGAAAGAGAAGGGTGGTGCGCGCGAGGGGCGGAGAGCCAGTCAGCGTCCGTCTGCTCCCGAGCAGCAGGCGGGGCGAGCCGGGGGGAGGGAGCGGCCCCGCCCGCAAGGGAGGTGGGCGGGGCTGGGGCCCAACAAAAAGAGATCGGGGCCCGGAAGTGGCCGGTCAGTCGAGTTCTGACTCCGGCTCAGACGCTAGTCGGGGCGGGTGGTCCACAACCGACTCGAGCTCAGAGGAGGAGGAAGTGGGGGTGCATAGAGTTAAAAGCCGACATATCCCCACTCGAATTAAAGAAAAGCCGAGAGGGGGACAAGTCCTTCTCACGGATTGGAGAAAAATAAAGATAGCATGTGCCGATTGGGCCCCATCGGCCACGCTAGCATTCCCGGTCCAGGTCACAGACGGGGGACAGAGGGTCCACTCACCAATAAACCCTAAGGATATACAAGCAATTGTTAAAGCAATTGCGGATAAAGGGCTTAATTCTGCCATGGTCTCCACCCTCATAGACAGTGTTTTCGGTGGAGATGATATGCTGCCCTTTGATATAAAACAAGCTTGTAGATTAATATTCGACGGGGCAGGGATGATTGTGTTCAAACAAGAATGGGAGGACAACTGCATAAAGCAGCTGGCCCAAGTAGCTGGGGCAGATCACCCACTGCACGGCTCCAGCCTGCAGCGGCTCATGGGAACAGACCCAGCAATGATCACCCCTCAGGCACAAGCCCAGGGCCTGCGGGCCCATGAAGTCATGGCAACTATCCGTGCGGCCAGAGAAGCCATTCGTTCAGCTTCTAGAGTTGTTGCCAAGCCATCACCATGGTCCACGATAAAACAAAGTGAAAGTGAGAGTTTCACACAATTCGTGGACCGTCTCCAGGCAGCAGTCGACTCTTCGAGCCTGCCCGCGGAAGCAAAAGGCCCGGTTGTAGCAGAATGCTTGCGTCAGCAGTGTAACTCGACAACCAAAGAAATTCTGCGGTCATTGCCGGTGGGGTCAATTATCGCAGACATGATCAAGCATGTCGCGAAGGAAGAGCATCTAGCCCCAATCCAGATGGCCGTTAGCACTGCAATAGCCAACGTGATGGCATGCTCTAAATGTGGCCAGGTGGGTCACGTTGTAACAAACTGCCCTCGGTTTAATGACTTGCCAACAGCATTCCCCCCACGCCAAAATCGACCTAGAGGACCATGTTGGGCCTGTGGGAAGCAAGGGCATTTTGCCAAGGAATGCAGATCTAAAACTCAGGGAAACGGGAGGGGGAGAGGGCACCTGGGCCGCGCACGGCCCTCTCCCACTTGGGACACCAGGCGGCCCAACTATGCCAACCCTGAATGGGGCGAGGCGCCCCCGAACCTGCTGCCCCCCTGAGAAGCAACCAACTTTATGGCTCAACCAGCAGTCCAGTCGAACCTGCCCTTATCTCAGGGACAGCAAGGACCACCCTCTGGAGGTGAGACCCCAGGGTGGCCCTGGCAGTGAAGTGTGATAACCCACCAGTGGTGTGGGGGACCTGTTCCCTTTATAATACCTTAAATGGCACCACCATTAGTGTCCCCTTTTTGATCGATACCGGAGCAGACATCGATACCGGAGCAGACGTTACAGTTATTCCCGAGACGAGTTGGCCCCCACGTTGGAAATTGGAAGACGCCCCTATGGTGGGTGGAGTTGGGGGATTAACCCGAGCTCGGAAGAGCGCTCAACCGATAGCAATAACACTTCACACTGAAAAGGGGCCGGAGAAAACTATTACCCTCTTCCCATATGTTGTGTCGGGAGTCCCACAAATTTACCATAAGGGCCACTGCCGCATACCCACTTCCACCAATTAAACTGAAGTGGAAATCGTCCGACCCAGTATGGGTCGAGCAGTGGCCCCTGTCGAAGCCTCAAATGGATGCTCTTCTTGAGCTAATTGACCGTGAACTACAACGAGGTCATATAGAGCCTTCCACTAGCCCATGGAACACCCCAGTTTTCGTAATACCCAAACGAACCGGCGAGGGGTTTCGTCTCCTCCATGACCTGCGTGAGGTAAACAAGAAAATTCAACCAATGGGTCCTGTCCAAACGCTGTTGCCCATGAGCTCTATGATACCGGAAGGACAACCTTGTGCTGTCCTTGATATTAAGGACTGTTTTTTCTCGATACCTCTACATGAGGCAGATAAGGAGCGGTTTGCTTTTTCTGTCGTGTTCCCAAATAGCCAACACCCCAACTTGCGCTTTCAGTGGAAAGTGCTGCCTCAGGGAATGATCAACTCGCCTACTATTTGCCAAATTACGGTGGATCGAGCGTTAGCACCAGTTCGGCGCAGTGACCCGACCGCGACAATCATTCAATACATGGACGATATTTTGATCGCTGCGCCGTCAGAAAGTCAGGTGGACCAGCTAGTGTCGACAGTCTCAGAAACTCTAAAAATAAACGGGTTCGAGATTGCGAGCGCGAAAATTAAAAGAGGGCCATGTGTCAGTTTTTTGGGAGTGGGGATCACAAGTTCTTATGTGACCCCCCCCAAATAAAAATCTGTTGACGCATCAAAACACTCCATGATATGCAACAGCTAGTGGGGTCTTTGCAATGGCTCCGTAATATCGTCCTGATCCCTCCTGAAACCATGGCCCCTCTGCATGATCTTCTAAAAAGAAAGCACCCATGGGAGCAAAAAACACTGACGACGGAAGCAATGAACTCTCTCGACTTCATTGAACAACAGGTATCGTCAAGCACACTTGCCAAATGGAACCCGAATTTACCACGTGACCTGTATGTACATTTCACGGAAGAATCACAGAATCACAGAATCAGAATGACAGAATAACCAGGTTGGAAGAGACCCACCGGATCATCGAGTCCAACCGTTCCTATCAAACACTAAACCATATCCCTCAGCACCTCATCCCCCCGTGCCTTAAACACCTCCAGGGAAGGTGACTCAACCACCTCCCTGGGCAGCCTGTTCCAGTGCCCAATGACCCTTTCTGTAAAGAATTTTTTCCTAACATCTAGCCTAAACCTCCCCTGGCGGAGCTTGAGGCCGTTCCCTCTTGTCCTGTCCCCTGTCACTTGGGAGAAGAGGCCAGCACCCTCCTCTCTACAACCTCCTTTCAGGTAGTTGTAGAGAGCAATGAGGTCACCACTCAGCCTCCTCTTCTCCAGGCTAAACAACCCCAGCTCTCTTAGCCGCTCCTCATAAGGCCTGTTCTCCAGCCCCTTCACCAGCTTTGTTGCTCTTCTCTGGACTCGCTCCAGAGCCTCAGCATCCTTCTTGTGGTGAGGGGCCCAGAAGTGAACACAGTATTCGAGGAGCGGTCTCACCAGTGCGAGTACAGAAGGATAACCTCCCTGGACCTGCTGGTCACGCCGTTTCTGATACAAGCCAAGATGCCATTGGCCTTCTTGGCCACCTGGGCACACTGCTGGCTCATATTCAGTCGGCTGTCAACCAACACCCCCAGGTCCCTCTCCTCCAGGCAGCTTTCTAGACAGACTTCTCCTAGTCTGTAGCACTGCATAGGGTTGTTGTGCCCCAAGTGCAGGACCCGGCATTTGGCCTCGTTAAACCTCATGCCATTGGTCTCAGCCCAGCGGTCCAGCCTGTTCAGATCCCTTTGCAGAACCTCCCTACCCTCCAGCAGATCGACACTTCCACCCAGCTTAGTGTCGTCCGCAAACTTGCTAAGGGTGCACTCGATGCCTTCATCCAGGTCATTGATGAAGACATTGAACAGGGCTGGACCAAGCACTGAGCCCTGGGGAACCCCACTTGTCACTGGCCTCCAGCTGGATTTCACACCATTTACCACCACTCTCTGGGCCCGGCCATCCAACCAGTTTTCCACCCAGGAGAGCGTGTGCCTGTCCAGGCCAGAGGCTGACAGTTTCTCAAGCAGAATGCTGTGAGAAACTGTGTCAAAGGCTTTACTGAAGTCCAGGAAGACCACATCCACAGCCTTTCCCTCATCCAGCAGCCGAGTCACTTTGTCATAGAAGGTGATCAGGTTAGTCTGGCAAGACCTGCCTTTTGTGAACCCATGTTGACTGGGCCTGATCACCCAGTTCTCTTGCATGTGCTTCATGATAGCACTCAAGATCACCTGCTCCATGACTTTCCCTGGCACTGAGGTCAGACTGACGGGCCTGTGGTTCCCTGGATCCTCCCTGCGACCCTTCTTGTAGATGGGCACAACATCAGCCAGCCTCCAGTCCAGTGGGACTTCCCCAGTCAGCCAGGACCCCTGGAAGATGATGGAAAGGGGTTTGGCCAGCACATCCGCCAGCTCCTTCAGTACCCTAGGGTGAATCCCGTCCGGCCCCATAGACTTGTGACTGTCCAGTCGGGCTAGCAAGGCTCTGACCACCTCCTCTTGGATCACAGGTGCCTCATTATGCTCCTCTAGCTCCTGGGTTAGTACACAGACGGAACGACCCTCCTTACAACTAAAGACTGAGGCAAAGAAGGCATTAAGTACCTCAGCCTTTTCCTCATCCCCTGTTACTGTTGTTCCTTCTGTGTCCAATAGGGACTGTATGGTCTCCCTAGTCCTCCTTTTATTATTTATATATTTGTAGAAGGATTTTTTGTTATCTTTTTATATATTTGTAGAAAGATTTTTTGTTTGTTTTTGAAGGAGGGGGAGTAGGGGCACTAGCCCAGGGCCCCCCTGATAAAGCTCAACCTATACAATGGATAGTCCTAGGAAAACCGTCATGTGCATTCTCTCCAGGAATCGAGTGCCTTGGTAACCTCATCATGAAAGGCAGAAAACTCGCCCTAAGACACCTAGGCATCGAACCCGCCAGGATATACCTACCCTTCCGCAAACAGCTCCCAATGCAATCGGTAGCGATGTCAGAGTATCTGGCCATAGCCCTTGTCGGATTCGGTGGCGAAGTCCGGTATGCTATAAAGCCCCCCTGGACTCAAATGCTGGCAATTGTCGACATCGACCTCCCACGGAAAATCATGGACCGACCCCAACAAGGACCAATGATCTTCACAGACGCATCCTCAGCGACCTCAACTGCAGCAGCAGTATGGCAATCGGAAGGAGAATGGCACTGCATTAAAATGACCGATCGTGCGCTTTCAGTCCAGCAGCTAGAAGTGATGGCCGTAGTACTAGCGTGCGGACTGTTCCCAATGGAACACCTCAACGTAGTGACTGACTCGATGTTCGTGGCCAAGCTTTGCTTAGCCATGTCGGGGCCTGGCGTGTCAACATCCACAGCAGCTTTAATGTTAGAAGAAGCACTTTTTTCCCGAAAGGGTACCATATCGGTCATCCATGTCAATAGCCATAACCCAATCAAAGGGTTCTTCCAAACCGGTAATGACAAAGCGGACGCCGCAGCGAAAGGACTGTGGACGCTAAGAGATGCCCGTCAGCTGCATGAGTCTCTCCATATTGGAGCTAAAGCGCTTGCAAAGAGGTGAGGGATTTCAGTTACTGACGCGAAACACATAGTAGCCACGTGTCCCCACTGTCAGAAAGCACCATTGTGGTCCAGTGGAGTCAACCCCAGAGGCCTTAAGGCCTCCGAGGTGTGGCAGACGGATTTCACGCTCTGTCAGTTGCTGAAACCTCGAGCATGGCTAGCAGTAACCGTAGACACATATAGCGGAGTCATTGTAGCTACGCAACACCTTAAGACCGACTCCAAAGCGACCATCCAACATTGGCTGACGGCTATGGCATGGCTTGGCGTCCCTAATCAGATCAAAACGGACAATGGTCCGAACTTTGTCTCCAAATCAGTCCAGGCATTTGCTTGGAAGTGGGGTATCACCTTAATACACGGCATCCCGTATAATAGCACAGGACAAGCCATAGTTGAACGAGCAAATCAAACGCTGAAATCTAAATTAGAGGTATTAGCAAAAACGGAAGGTTTTGTCAATGCCGTTCCCCTGGGAGACCAAGCACACCTGCTAGCGACTGCTCTGCTAGCACTAAATCAGTTCCCCCGGGGGGAAGAGGTGAATAGCCCCACCCAAAAACATTGGGCCACCCGAGCGTTAGAGGAAGGCCCGTTGGTCACAATTAGAAATGAGCTGGGAGAATGGGAACAAGGGTGGAGGCTAGTCCTGACAGGGCAAGGGTATGCTGCTATCAAGAAAGATGGTAAAATTAAGTGGTGTCTGCTTAAGTCTATTAAACCGGACTTACAGGATAAAGCTAACGAAAACTGTGAGTTTCTGTCCACAGGATCAGATTGTCAGATGCCCTTGTAACCCGTACGCCCCGGTGGCAGGAGAGGACGACAAGTCGACAAGCATCCTGTCCGCACCTGAGAGTTCCCCACCGGCGGAATCCAAACAACGGCGACGTAGCCCCTATGAGGAGGGGCTGCTATCCCTTCGTGTAATTTTGATTTTAGGGCTGATTGTAATAATCATATTGGTATTGGTCTTTAGACCCTGTATATTGAGTAAGCTTGTGTCATTTGTTAAGAGCTGGCCAGCGAAGGTTAACATTATGTTTGTAGAACACCAGCAGCTGCTTTAGGAAGGTATTTGGTTAGCGCTACACCCAGTTACATTCAAGTTACCATTGGCCCAAGTGTGCCAAGTGTTTGTTACTGTGAAACTGTTGTTTGCACTTTTTAGACTTTATATTTTAAATTTAGACTTTTGATGTTATATTTGAGACTTGTTAAGATTTTTATATTTGTTAATTTATTTAAATTTGGTAAGATTTTATATTGTTAAGATTTTATATTTGCTAAGATTTTTATATTTTATAATTTTTTGGCTATTTCGTTAAGCATAGGGAGGGGGGAAATGTGGGTAGCTAAGGCCCGGCGGTCGGAAGATCTCGCGATGTACGGAAAGGTAGGACCCCCTCCGGGTAGCCAATTGCGTGTTAGTTCATGATGTAAGCGGACGGAAGTGACGTCGTAAGCCCAGGCTATATAAGGCTGTGTTACGTATCAACAAACGCCATTTGCCATCCACCACATTGGTGTTTGTGAGCTCATGGACCGAGTGGCCTGGGTTTGGTCACCGTGCCGTTCCTGAACCAGGTCGCCACGCCTCCAAAGGCAACGCCTCCGAAGGCAACAGGGGTGGCAGAACCTGATCTTGCTCTTGATGCAGATCCTGATTTCAAACTCCAACCCCTAATTATTATTGATAAGGGGGAGAAGTCTGAAACCTCTGCTCTAGGGAAAGCAAATGCATGTGCCCTAACGAAGCCGGCTGGATTGCAGGAGCTTGAGGGAGCACTATGCTTTGTGATTCAAGCAGGATTCTGCTGGGGTGGAGGAAATGGATTTTGGGAGCAGAATGATGCGATTGCAATCCTATTCCTGGAATAGGTAAGGGGTTTCCCCGACATTTAATGCCTGGCCTGCCCCTATCTGACCTACGTTGGTTGGCAAAAAAGCGGCAGCCCCCAGACAAAAGCTGCCTCCCCACTCGAGAAAAGAAAATGCCTGCAGCCCCTTTGACAAAGGGAACAGTAGCTGCTACTATAGCTCCTGTTGGGAAGATGACCAGCCCCTCCAGGCTGAGAAAACTAGTGGAGCTATCCTTAGCTGAGACAAAAAACAGCCAGTGGGCTTATTTCGCACTGCTCACAAAAACCAAACAAGGGGATTTATTGGCTACTTTCTCCCTCAGCAAATCAAGATACTGCCCAGGACAGCCTGTCCTGGGGAGCCTCCTAAATTTAGAGAGGCACCCCTTACTTTAAAAACTCCACTTAATCTATATGTGTGGGTAGCCACCGATGCCCATGGAAAGGACTACAAAATAAATACACAGTGGATTGTTCTTTCTTTTTAAAATCGATCCTGTCTTGGATCGAGTTTTCTTATCCTTTGTTTTTATTAAGGAAAAAACAACCAAACAACAAAAAGCTGGATGATCAACTATGGAGCCATGTGGACCAAGGACATGCCCTGACACGCCGTGCTATAACCTCTGACAATGAAGATGGGCTGAGACCTTTCCCACGACTGTTGATTTTGTCTTTGTGTTTAATATGATTCATATCTGGAATGTAAAGTCAGACTATGTTTATGCCAGATGCAGACATTATGGCCTATCAGGATAATGAACATCCATGTTTTTCATGCTCCCTTCACCCATTGTTTTCTCTTCAGTTGTAAAAGGCTATCATTCTTTTCTGCAGTTGTAGAATGCCATATGCAATAAAGGTTTTGTTTATGATAGGGCTGCTGGGTGCTACTGCAGTGTGAACTGAAATTCTTAGAACTTTGCTTCACAAGGAAATGGTGAAAAAGTATACTGACTCCTTTATTCCAAATAGGGAAAAGTACACTTCTTTTGTTAATACAGTCTTTCTCCACTGTCATGAGTGGATCAGCACCTTTCTGTATATGTAAGCAGAGAAAATACTTAACCAGTATTTGGGGAGGGGGGAGAAGAGGACAATTTATTTGCCTTTAGAGTAACTTTGGGGCTTCTGATGGATGAATAGCTATAGCTTAAGCCCAAAAGCTTTATCAGGGGAATATGAAACGGGGAATCACTGACAGACAAGGACTGATTCAAGCAGGAAATGTGACAGTTTTGGTGGTAATAAGATGCAACATTGCTTCCAATAAATATAAGAAGGGAGGAAAATACAGTACACTAAGATATCACATAATAAAATGTTGCAGCGATATTTGTGGAGAGCGAATACTTGTAGCTTAGAAGGTGTGATGGATGCGCCCAGAGTGAATAGGCATCACTGACAAGTAGGCCTGACCGAAATCAGCCTTGCTGTGAGAACTGTGCTTGGCTAAATCTTCTCAGGAACTAAGGAGTCTAGGTCATGTTTTATCAGGAGCTAACAGTACCAGCCCGAGCTGGTGCTAGACAGAACTACAACTGCTACAGCTGTGCATCTGCACATACACCAAAGGGGGGGGTCTGACTACAAGTCAATCACTTTATGCGAAAAAAATCTGTAGCTTCTCCAGCCCACTGAGTGCTCCTGTATGACAGCAGGCTGCACGGCGGGAATATCCCCCTTGAGCAGGGATGCTTCTCGGAGTTACTCCTCGAGGTTGAGAGACCCGTTACCCTGCATCTGATATCTATAACAAGGTAAGCAACATTTCACATAAGGCCTAAAAGTATGTTGCATGCTAGTGATATTTATATATATCCAGATATGGCTTAATTATTAGAAGTATAGTAAGTAGTAGAGTGTTTGACTGCTGTCTAAATTATAATCTAAATTATAATTGAAATAATTGTCAAATCATTGTTAAATCACTGTTTGACTAACATTCAGTTGCTTAATCACCATTTCATTGCCATCTGAATTTTATTCAGTCATTGATTAATTACCGTTTGATCATTAATAAAGCCCTTTTAGTTAACCCCATAATGATGATTTCTCTTAATAATTTGTGGGCATAAAGATTCCAGTATTGCATGTATGCTGGGGCAAACGGCCGATGCCTTGGTATACCTGCGATATTAGCAGCAAGCAGGGAGCCCCCATCGACGAGGTCCGTGCCTTAATCGCTACAAAAATTCACCCGCAACAAAAATTGGCATAGCCATCGGGGTGGTGGATTCACTCACTGACTGCTTATAGAGGCGTGGAATTAACCTTTCACCAAAATTTTTGGATGATTCAGCATGTTAAAAGTGGGATAATTAGAATAAGGTAAAAGAATAGGTAAGCCCTGTAAGAGGGAAACTGAAAGATGGTAAAGAGAAGGGAATAATATGCAAAATGTTGTGAATGTGTTTGGGAGCTGCATATCATTATAAGAAATGTAAAGAACAGGAAATGAGAGTGTTACAAGATGAGGTTGAACAAAGAAAGTGACAAGAAATGCTTTTACCTCTGCAAATAGAACAATTGCAGAAACAACTAGGGGAGGAAAAATGCAGGAATTGAGAGGATAAACTAGAACTCATGAGAATTCGGGCCCTCAAACCCCACATGCTGTTAAAATTCATAAGCTAATTGTTTCCCCAGAAAATTGGGACAGAGACATTTGGTAGGTCCTCAATCAAGAACCTGGTGATCAGAGTGAATTAGATGAATCCAAATTTAATGTAGCCCATATTATTAAATCTGAGATATCTGCTGGACCTCAAGGGGGCAATCAGAGAGATACCATAAAGGCCATTCCATGAGCCCCCCCCCCTTCAAATGGCCAATCTGCACGAAAAATATGCGCAGAAGGCTGATGAAAGTGAGACTGAATATCTGTGGCATGTCTCCTTACCTGGAGGTGATCAAAGCAAAGTGGATGGCTTTTGGGGACCAGCGAGTAGCATATTGGACAGGGGGCATAGCCCACTGCTATACCAATAAGATCATTAAGCAAACCTACTACTGTTGCAAAAGCAGCCTGCCTTCAGGCTATGAACAACAGGATTACATATGGTAATTACCCTATCTCTGCCCCTGCAGACCCCCAAGTCATGAGACCACTGATAAGAGGAGACCCTGCTGATTTAAAATCTCTGCTCCGGTGCCTGGAGCACCTTCTCCCCTTTCTTCTTCACTTGGTGTCTACAGGGCTGTTTCTCTCACATATTGTCACTCCTCTCTCTTCCAGCTGCTGTTGCATAGTGGTTTTTACCCTTTCTTAAATATGTTATTGCAGAGGTGCTACCACTCTTCCTGATTGGCTCACCTTTGGGCAGTGGCGGGTCCATCTTGAAGCTGGCTCTATCAGACATAGGGGAATCTTCTAGCAGCTTCTCACAGAAGCCACTCCTGTAGCCCCTCCACTACCAAAACCTTGCCATGCAAACCTCAATGTCTTTTTTCAATGTCTTTTTTGTAATGAGGGGCCCAAAACTGAGCATATTATTTAAGATGCAACCTCACCCGTGCTGAGTACAGGGGGACAATCACTTCCTTAGTCCTGCTGGCCCACACTATTTCATCCACTATAGCTCAGTGGAGCTAAACATCACATTAGTGCTAGATGGTTATATTCTAGCTATTAACTACAAGGGGTAACCAGTCCAGAGTCACCTTGCTGAGACTTGTGTTATTTTATCTTTCCAGAAACAGTACCAGGAATGCTACCAGAATGTCTCCCTTGGAGATCAGATTGATCATCAGAGGAATATTCACTGTACTCGCAGAAGCAATCATCATCAACATGAACCAGATCTGATTTACACCCTGACAAGCCGGACACATGGGGTGGAGGCCCTCACTTCTTGTGCTAATCGGTATGGTAACTGTAGTACATTCTGTACCATACATGTTTAAAATCACTGGAAATACAGGAACACTGAGAGAAACAAAAATAAAAACTAAGAATAAAAGCTTCATAAATCAAGTTACTATACAGATGCATTTAAAAATTAAGATGCTTAGAACTAGATATGCACTGTACCAGCTTATTTTAAAAATTGTTCAACTTATAATAGCTTGTATTTGGTTTATATGGCATGGTTTTGGTAGCAGGGGGTGGGGGTACAGGGGTGGCCTCTGTGAGAAAAGGTCAGGAGCTGCCCCCATGTAAGACAGAGCCAGTTCCAGCTGGCTCCAATAGAAACCCACAGCTGGCCAAAGCTGAGCCAGTCAACAATGTTGGTGTCAACTCCATAAAAACATATTTTAAAAAGGGTAAAAAATGCTGCGCAGCAGCTGTGACAGAGAGGAATGACAAAAATGTGAGAGAAACAACCATGCAGACACCAAGGCCAGCAAACAAGGAGGTGCTACAGGCACTAGTGTAGATATTCCTCTGTAGCCCATGGAGAAGGCCATGGTGAAGCAGGTTGACCCCTGTAGCTCATGGTAGACCATGTGAGAGCAGATATCTCTAGCAACTGAGGAAGGGAAGCTCCCACTGCCTCAAAAAGTCCACCCCACCACAGAACTCACCGTCCTGCTTCCGGGTGCTGCCGAAGAAGCAGTGTTAATGGCTTCTCCACATTTAAATCATGATAAAACAGATTACATTATTTACAGACTCTGAATCACTTACTTGCTGATGAGAGAATTTCACTTTGGGATTGTTGTCAATTTCCCATAATCCTTCATTAAAGCCTTTTCTTTTATTTGGTTTGCCATATTTTTCTTTATTTTCATAATAAGGAAATATATCCTTTGGTCCCAAGAATGCCCTTCAAGAGATGAAAAGATTAGTTACCAGAAACATCAGATTTTTAAATTACTACTCTTTAAATTAACTTTAGTACCAGATGGTATAAAAAAAAATTAGTTAATGAGGCATATGAAGTGATATTCTACAATCAGCAAAGCGCTGCTACTGAAGCATCTTCAGACTTCTAAACTTTTGCTTTCAATAAACCCAGTTTTCCATTAGTGCTACCAAACTCACTGCTCTCTCCTAGGTGTTGAGTCTCCAGGCAAGAAACAGGCAATACTATGTCTTGAATGTTATGTTTTGTTAAGATCACAATTGACAGAGCCATCCACCACTGTCAAACAGTGATTAAAACCTGAGCAGCTGACTGATATACAGAAAAAGCCATTGCTTCCTTAGCAAACCAAGCTAAAATGTGAAGAAATAAAGATTTCCTAAATCCTGGAAACATAATGAAAGATTATGAGTACAAGTATAAGAAGATATGGCTTCAAGCCAAAGAAATATTTTTCATAATTATTATATTAAAACCAATACGCCTGGGATGAAAAAACAAAGGTGGGATAGAATGACTGCCTAGATCTCTGTAAGAATGCTATATAGTTTATCCTGAAAGACATGGAAATCGAACAAAAAAAAAATAAGACTATTAAATGTTTCACATTAAATGCTCATTTCTGTCTTTCAGAATCTTGTAAATCCAAATGAAAAGCAGCTTATCAAGAATATGATAAATATAATGTTACTGTTCAAAGATACTTAAAAAGGCCTAAAACCTTTGCTTAAGTTAATAGTGTTTTGACATGAAGTGGCACAGAGTTGGAAACAAACTTACAGTTTTTGTATATTCTGTTTTTCTATTGATTAGCTTTTTTTTAGTTTTAGTGTGAAGAGAGACATACTCAATAATTTGGCTAGTATAAGTGTTAAATTGTTCCTTATTTTAATTTTTTCTCTATCCCTACTTGAAACTACTTTTTATCTTTGTTTTCATCTACAGAAACTGACCTCCCCCAAGGCACTCAAAAAATACTTCCCCTAAAATCCATAAATTATTACCCATAGTGCAAGTTGCACAACCACGGCCATTAGACTGGCACCTTTTCCCACCAATTGCAGTATCTACACTGTAATTTTTTCGAAGTCAGACCTGGGAAAACAAGGTAATAAAGTACTAAATACCAATATTCTACTTTGTACTGCAGAACATCAAGGCACATGAAGTTTTTGACATAGTTCTATGTCCTCTAGGGTTAAGACTTCATAGTGCAATCCAACTGCTGTTAATAGCAAAACAGGAAACCTCAGTTACCAACGTTCTCAACGTGCCTATATCCAGCTCTGTCTGACAAAGTATAAATCTAAGAGCCAATTGTTTGAATTGAAGATGTTGCTACTGGTTTTATGAGATTGTTCATGATAAAGTTCAAACAAACAAAAAAGCCCCTATGTTTCATTTCCCCTTTTTTTCATCATATCTATAATGAAGTATTTGAGACTTACTCTCTATTCATTTAGATAAGATAAAGAGAAGTTGCAAGTCATCTAGGAAGCTTAAGCATTTCCTACTCCAGTAGTGTAAAATAACCTAATCTTTCACAGTTGCTATCATCCATCTCTTTGCGGAATATTGTTAGAGAGCATCCAGTCAGGGATCTACACATTAGCAAAGCATATTAACCAGAGCAAAAAGAGGGATGGGGGAAGAGGGAAAGACAGACCAGAGGAAATAGATAGCATTGCTTTTCTTTCCTTTACTCTGAAAGGAAGCATTTTTTTTTCCACAGTTGTAAGTCTCTACTCACACCGTTCAAATTTGGAGAAATACTGGGTCATGTATCTTGTTGGGTTTTTGCAATTAAACCCCCATATACAAGAAGGAGAAAAGGTCAAGGAAACCTAATCAGGACAGATATCATCCTGATGTATAGGGCCCAGGGTCTTGAGTCCAGAGTATGACCTTCTGCCTGCCTGTGAGTAGCTAAAATTTGTGATTTACTAACATAAGAAATTCACATAAAGCTTTTTTAAAATACAAATATCTACCTTATATCTAGTTTTCCTTTAGAAGAGGATAATATTTCTAAAACAAGATGACACCTTGCAAATATCTTGAAAAGAAGAAATAGGCTCTTAGGGTTTTGGGTTTGTTTATTTTTTCAAGAATATCAAGAAGCCACAAATTTAGTTTTTAGTGAAGCTCAGAAGAAAGCAATGAATATCGAAGTACAAGCTTATCCTTTAAAATCACAGAATCATTAATGTTGGAAGGCAAGACCTCTGGAAATCATCTAGTCCAGCCCCCCATGTTCAAAGCAAAGTCAACTAGAGCAAGTTGCTCAGGGCCATGCCCAGTCAGGTTTTGAGCATCTCTGGAGGATGGAAAGCCCACAACCTCTCTTGGCCACCTGTTCCAGAAGAAAGGAAGTACTTTGCAACACTATATGAGAGGCACAAGTTCAAAAACATTTTTCAAAGTTATATTCTAAAGAAAACATTGGAGAACTTTGAAATACAGTACCCCTGAGTCTACCACATTACCCAAATCAGATTTTAATAAAATTGCTTTGTATGAGCATCAAAGAGTTGGTAATAAGGTTTCAAATTTCCCAGTAATCTACATGCAATGAAACATGATTTTGGAACCTGAGTAACATTTGAAAAAAGATCATTGTGCTTCTCAAAATTCTACAGAAACTTTTAAGATTACGTAGAAATTCATTTCTTTCTACCCTACACTTGATCTGTGATCTTCAGGAATGACAGGTAAAAAAAAAGTAGTACAATCCAGAATGACATACATACGTTAAAAAGAAGTAAAAGGGTGCTTTAACTGTCAAAATATCCTCAAAAGGGTACAAACCTATTGAACAGTATAAAGCAAGGGCAAAAAATGGGGAGAACAGAATTCAAACCTTGCTTCCTTTCCCCATAAACCCACAAAAATAATTAAGCCTATATAGAATTATATGGAGTGCTGTGAACAGTCAATGAAATGCATGGTTGTAGGAGCCAAACATGCACACAGGTCATTGACAGAGAAGTTACTTCTTAAAAAGAGTCAAATAGAATGTAGTGTCAGTGAGAGTCGATAGCGCTTTCTTTTTAATTCATCCAAATACTGTATTTTTTCTATCATCACATTTATTTTTGAAGATAGGTAGGAAGCACCACCTCAAAGAGATTTTTATAGATTTCTTAATGATCTGAAGGACAAAAAAAGCTTTCTGCAAGCTATACTAGAAAAGAAACAATTAACAAGACAACAACTAGCTCTATGATCTGATTTACAATACTATTTGCAGCTTATTTCAAAAACGGGAATAAAACCAGCATTTCCTCCACAAATCAAACAGGAAATTAACACTGAATTAATCATCTCTATAATTTACAGTAGAACAACATTATGAAGTAGCATGACAGATTTCACTAGAACAGTCAGGGAATAGCATAAAAACATATTAGAAGTGGGAAAGGTCGAGTCCTTTCAATAGAAATGTTAAGTTCCATTGCAAAACGCTAGTGTTACCAAAAATGTTTCTCTTTCTTGGATGCTTTACATAATAGCAGACATGAAACTAATTGAGGGGAGAACTTGGGCTACAAATTCACCTCTCCACTCTTTCTCAAACCTTTCCCCTCTCCCCCTCAAAGGACTCAAATGCTACTTATTCCACAGTTTTCAGCTTTATTTCATTTTCTTTTAGAACACAGTTTTGAGGATACATGAGATTATAATTAAAATGTCTTACAAAAGAAAGATAGATATGTCAATCATGCTACTTTAGATAGGCTGTTATTTTACTGAGCAGGAAAAGCTGCACATTGTAGGGAACAGTAGACTATATCCACACCATTTCATAGCGAATGTGGAAAGCAAGCTGCCTATCTTGCCACTAGAGATTATGTGTTTTCAAACACACAATGCAAACTGTTAAGCTACCGTTAAGATGTCCTGCAATGAAAACAATATGCCCTTCAATCTAAAGGACTTACGTTTCATGAGTGCCAAAAAAGAATATAGGCATTTTATTCATAGGAGGTTTTACTGCTCCATCTGGAATTTCATCCACCTAAGAGAAACAGAGACTAGAATTAAAGTTTAGTAACAATTAAAAACACTCTAGGGGAAAACATTTAAGTGTTAAGTATTAACCTGAAGAAACAAAATACTATCAAAAAAGTGAAAGAGATTTAAACAAAACAAGACTCAAGGATTATATATTAAAAAAAAAAACAACAAAGAAACTTGTGATATTTTGTAAGGGTATGTAAAAGGAGAGTGCTCCTTTAAGGGGATCTGGTCAAGAACGTTTTCAGTGCAAAAAAGGAATAAGAAAAGGAGGACGCGATATACAAGGACACAAACATGACCAATAAATAATAAGGGATACAGTGACCAGAACCAAACCTGTTCACTCACTCTAATTGTTAAGGATATGCAGTGTGAGAATGTTTATTCCAGCGAGGTTATCTAATCAGAGACCTTTTCAGTTGGGAAAATAAGGAAAAGGCGGAAGTCAGAAAGAAAATATGCAGAGACACAGACCTGAAAACAAACATGGCAAGAGTGAGAAGAAACAAATTTTGCCACTCACACTAATTGATGGGCTATCAAGAAACTATAGGCACCACTTCCAGGAACATCAAACTGGACTTTTAAACTAAGCTTATAAACCAGGGAAGACCCTGGACACCAGACTTAGAGGGGTAAGGGAATCAATAGAACCCATGAAGGGACATGTTTGGCACATGGAGAACAGGGAAAAACTAATAGGGGGGTAGAACCCTTTCTGGGTTAAAACCAGGGCTGGTTGGTGTGCTTGTCTAGCTGAGCCCTGTGCCTGATCACTGGGGCTGCAGGGTTGACCTCTGTGAGAAAATGAGCTGCCTCTGTGCCAGATAGAGCCAGTTCCAGCCAGCTCCAAAACAGACCCCTTGATGACCAAAAGCTGAGCCAATCAGCAATGCTGGTGGTGGCTCTATGAGAACATATTTAAGAAAGGGTAAAAATTGCTGTGCAATGGCAGCTGGGAGAGAGAAGTGAGAATATGTGAGAGAAACAACCTTGCAGACACCAAGGTCGGTGAAGAAGGAGGAGAGGGAGGTGTTCCAGGCACCAGAACAGAGATTCCTCTGCAGCCCACAGTAAAGACAATGGTGATTCAGGCTGTCCCCCTGCAGTCCAGTGAGGTCTATGGTGGAGCAGATATCCACCTGCAATCCATGGATGACCCCATGATAGAGCAGGTGGATATGCCCTGAAGGAATTTGCAGCCTGTGGAGACCTCACACAAATGCAGAACCATTGGGGATTTTTGATTTTGACCATCCTAGTCTATTTTTAACTGGCAATACCAAATTAAATAATTTTCCCCAAGTCGAGTCTGTTTTGCCTGTGACAATGACAGGTCTCCCTGTCTGTATCTTGACCCATGAGCTCTTCATCTCATTTTCTCCTCCTGTCCTGATGAGGAGGGTGAGCAAAATAGTGACTTGGTGGGTTGGCAGCCAGTCAGCATTAACCCACCATGCCCTGTCCTGTGGTGTCAGCTACTAGAGTGGATGGAGGACATCAGGGCGAGTACCAAAAACCAGCTACTGGGAAGGATTGGCACATTACTTAAGGGGCTCAAAACTGGTGGTTGGAGCAGGACTGCAGGTCACAGCTCATGTGCCTGCTGCCAGCTGCTGGGAGGGCAGAGTGTCTGTATCTTCCCGCAACTGTGTGTGCGTGTGTATGTAATTCACTAGCAAGCTTCAAGCTGGACTAGCTACCGAGTAGGAAGCCTTGAGTCCAGTCAGAGGTATCACGTGGGTGGAGGGTCTGTGCTGATATGCCATGGGGGACTTGTGAATATGGAGTGTCTGTGGGACAAATGTGTGAGTGCGTGCCTGTTTGTGTTTACTAGCAAGCATCAATCTGAACTAGCTGCTGAGTAGGGAACCCATGAAGCAGGTAAGAGGGCAGAAATTTCTATTGAATTTCTATTTATACCAGCCATAGAGAAGAAAGAGAACTTGGCTGGCTGTATTTGTTTTATGCAAGTCCTATATGTTGGTGCTGTTGAAGGCAGCACCTTGTCTGTGGCAGGCTGTGTAGCTGACTGTCTGTGTCCTGTGTGTGTATGTCTCTGGGATACGTGCTCAGCTTCACTACTGGTTGAACTTGCAAATGGGAAAGCAGCAGCCTCATCCCTCAGCCTGGGCAGAAACCCTGGGTTCACCGAACTGAGCTCCAGCAGACAAGCAAGAGGTAGTTCTTGGACTGGAGAAGGCGAATACACTCATAATATCCTTTAATAGTACAAACCACTGTGAAAAAAAAGAAAACAGCATCAACAATTTTCAAATTACCATTTACTTAAAGAAAGAATCACAGAATCATAGAATAACCAGGTTGGAAGAGACCCACCAGATCATCGAGTCCAACCATTCCCATCAAACACTAAACCATGCCCCTTAGCACCTCGTCCACCCGTGCCTTAAACACCTCCAGGGAAGGTGACTCAACCACCTCCCTGGGCAGCCTGTTCCAGTGCCCAATGACCTTTCTGAACATTGCCACCAAGGATGAGGAAAAGGCCAAGGCGCTCAATGCTTTCTTTGCCTCAGTCCTTAATAGTTAGACCAGTTATCCCCAGGGTATTCAGCCCCCTGAGCTGTAAGACCAGGATGGAGAGCAGGATAAACCCCTCATAATCCAGGAGGAATTAGTCAAGGACCTGCCATGCCACCTGGATACTCACAAGTCTAAGGGATCAGATAGGATCCACCCAAGACTACTGAGGGAGCTGGTGGAGGAGCATGCTAAACCACTCTCCATCATTTATCAGCAGATCCTAGATGACTGGAGGCTTGCCAATGTGACATCCATCTACAAAAATGGCTGAAAAGAGGATCCAGGGAACTATAGGCCTCTCAGACCGAATTTGGTGCCACAAAAGATTAGGAAGCAGTTCTTCCTGAATGCACTCACCAGTCAAGTGCAGGACAACCAAGTGATCAGGCCCAGCCAGCATGGGTTCATGGAGGGCAGGTCCCGTTTGACCAACCTGATCTCCTTCTATGACCATGTGACCAGCCTAGTGGATGAGGGAAAGGCTGTGGATGTTGTCTACCTAGACTTTAGTAAAACCGTTGACACTGTCTCCCACAGCATTATCCTAGAGAAGCTGGCATCTCATAGCTTAGACAGGACTACTCTTCACTGGGTAAAAAATTGGCTGGATGGCCAAGCCCAGAGAGTTGTGGTGAATGGAGTTAAATCTAGCTGGTCACAAGCAATGCTCCCCAGGGCTCAGTGTCAGGACCAGTCTTCTTTACTATCTTTATCAATGACCTAGATGAGGGGATTGAGTGCACCCTTGGTAAATTTGCAGATGACACCAAATTGGGTGGGAGTGTTGATCTGCTTGAGGGTAGGAAGGCTCTACAGAGGGATCTGGACAGGCTGGATGGATGGGCCAAGGCCAACTGTATGAGATTTAACAAGGTCAAGTGCTGGGTTTTGCACTTCTGTCACAACAATCCTGTGCAACGCTACAGGCTTGGGGCAGTGTGATTGGAAAGCTGCCCAGTGGAAAAGGACTGGGGGTGTTGGTTGACAGTCATCTGAACATGAGCCAGCAGTGTGCCCAGGTGGCCAAAAAGGCCAACAGCATACTGGCTTGTATTAGAAATAGTGTGGCCAGCAAGAGCAGGGAAGTGATTGTGCCCCTATATTCAGAGTTGGTGAGGCTGCACCTTGAATACTGTGTTCAGTTTCGGGCCCCTCAGTACAAGATTTTGAGCTGCTGGAGCATGTCGAGGAGGGCAATGATGCTGGTGAAGGGTCTTATGAGGAGCAGCTGAGGGAACTGGGATTGTTTACCCTGGAGAAGAAGAGGCTGAGGGGTGACCTCCTTTCAGGAGGTTGTAGCAAGGCGGGTGTTGGTCTCTTCTCCCAAGTAACAAGTGATAGGACGAGAAGAAATGGCCTCAGAGTTGCACCAGGGGAGGCTTAGATTGGATATTTGGGGAAATTTCTTTACTGAAAGAGTAGTTAAGCATTGGAACAGGCTGTCCAGGGGAGTCACCGCCCCTGGAGGTGTTCAAAAAACATATAGATGTGGAGCTTTGGGACATGGTTTAGTAGACATGTTGGTATTGTGTTGACAGTTAGACTTGATCTTAGATGATCTTTCCAACCTTAACGATTCTATGATTCTTATACTCAGATGGAACCTCCTAGTGTTTCCATTTGTGCCCACTACCTCTAGTTATTTCGCTGGGCACCGCTCAAAAGGGCCTGGCACTGTCCTCTTTGCACCCTCCCTCCAGGTGTTTATATACATTGATGAGATCCCCCTGTGATGAATGCACTCAACTTATAAACTTACCGACCTGCCAGATGGCGCCAGCTCACTGAGCAGGAGAAGGAGATGGAGCATGGTGCCCAGACTGTCAAGAGTCAATAGGTACTGCACTTCCAGGGCATCCCCCAGTTCAAAGACGTGCACGTATTCCTTCTCAACCCTCACCTGTCCAGCCCAGCTACTTTTATCCTCCTCTCGGGGACTGCGAAAAGGGTTAGCAACATCACCTGCCTCTCACGTGGCTGGTGCGTGAGCAGGCTGAGTGCCAACTTGTTATTTGTCCCACCCTAACAGCGATTTTGACACCAGGCCCTGTTCTCATAACACCTTTCCTGGCTACTCATGGTCCTTGGGCTCTGCTTCAAGGTCTTGTAAATACCAGGCAGTTCCAACCACTTTTCTACTTTTTTTATCTGATTCCCTGACTGTTATCTGCCTAGTTAAGTACAAACAGTCACATACTTTCTCATCGCAAGCTGGCTAAGAATTGTTGTTTAAGCTAATTCACTACTTTAAAATTCGATTGTACAATACTTTAACGATATATATATCATTTGTTAATATATATATGTGTGCCATGCCCAACAACGGACCATTACTTATTATCTCTGATACATGTCACCACGTGGTCCATTGTTGGGACATGACAATTTTCAACTACTTGCACTAAAGTACGATGTAACATGTATTCAGCCAATGCGTAAATAAGAGAAACTGAACAAGGAATACAACAAAGTATACATAAAAATCCTATTCCAAGTACACATAATAATAAAAAGCCCTTTTTAGCCACTCCCATCCCCACGTCCACCCTGCAAAAGGGTCCCAAAATTCCATGGCATCTCTACAGTCTGGTGCAAATGCATGTATGTCACAACGTGATCGATGCCAGGTCCAGTTATGCTGTAACCACCAGGCCACAGTGACGTTTGATGCTAGTATGGTCAACTGACCCAGTGTGCACGGGCCTCCTTTAATAGCCTTCGGGAGACCAGGTCAGGTCCTATCTCCACAGATGAGGAACAGACCCAATGGCAGTGTCATATGTGTAGAAACACTCATAGTTACACTGTTTGCTGTCGTGTTGCACCATTTGGGTGAATTATGATATCATTGCTGTGTGGCATTTACCCACCCAGATATCATATCATGGCATCTACTCATGAAGTTAAACAGAGTGCAGTGGTCAGCATACAAAGTGCCCTAGTATGCAAAGTTCTTGTGGTGTTGCAAAGGCCCATCAACTCCACGGTCACTAGAGGAACTCTCCTCAAGTACATGGTGAAGGGGTTCCGAGGGGTGGCCGTGCTGAGGCACAATATATCCTGTCCCATCACATTGGCGAGGGTTACCCAGACATTCTGGTCTTGGGGGACATGGGTGTTACTGAATATGCTGAGACAAGAAAGGGAAGATGTTACACACCACCACCACACACCCCTCCCAGTTTATTCCCCATGGCGGAGGTGGTGGGTGGGGGCTCACTCCCACCGGCTCTGTCCAGGAATTGCTATGGTAGATTATATCTGATGTATTAAAGTGGCAACCTCGGGAACCGCAGCTGTGATTGGGGGTGTCTTCTTTTATTTACTGCTCTATAATCAATAGTCATTCGCCATTGGGCTTTTTTTATGGGCCAAATCAGACTGTTAAATGGAAAGTGGGCATATCGCACCACTCTAACCTGCAAGAGATAGTTTATGGTTGTCTGGATTTCTTTGTCTCCTCCTGGGATTCGGTATTGTTTCAAGTTGATAATATCAGTGGCTATAGGAATGTTGGCTTCCGGCAGTATACGATTAACAGTAATTGCTTGGGTATGGAACCACTGCGTGATACCAAAAGCTCACAAAGCCCCATCTATATGCAATGTGGCTCCCTGTAAGATATCCATCCCCAATATATACCAGATAAACCTTTCCCTACTACTTTTACCATATTTTGCATTTGCCCATGCCATGTACGGCGTAGGGTGGACTGCACATGTGGGCCAGACGACAAGCCCATAAACTTTTTGTACCCATATTATATTTTATATAGAACACACACAAATATACAAAACCTGTGTACATTGTCCCTCAATTACACACACACACAACAATAAAACTGCCTGCAGAAATAACCACACAACAATTTTTTGATAAATTGATAGCTGACGCTCTACCAAAATTTTGAAGGGTTATCTCCTCACACATGAATAAAGTCTGTTTGAGTCTTACCCAATAATTACTGGTGAGCTCATTATTTTACTCAAATAAAATCGCTCATAACTTGGTATCCCCTTGCAGAGATAACAGGGTTAATTCCTGCAGACTTAGCGAAGAAGCTGAGGAAAAAAATCTTCAAGAACAGTTGTGGGGGTTTTGTTTGCTTGGTTACTTAAGGACAAGGGAGCCCATGAGGGCTGGGAGCTCTACAAAAAGGAAATCCTAGCAGCTCAGGAGAAAACCATCCCCATGTTCCGGAAAAAGAGCCGGCAGGGGAGAAAACCAGCTTGGTTGAACAGAGAGATCTTGAGTGATATCAAGAAGAAGAGAAACGTTTATGGGCTCTGGAAGAGGGGACAGGCCTCTTGGGTGGACTACAGGAGGGAAGTGAGATTGTGTAGAGAAAAAACCAGAAGGGCTAAGGCTCAACTAGAAATCAGATTGGCCAAGTCTGTGAAAGATAACAAAAAATCCTTCTATAAATATATAAATAATAAAAGGAGGACTAGGGAGACCATACAGTCCCTATTGGACGCAGAAGGAACAACAGTGACAGGGGATGAGAACAAGGCTGAGGTACTTAATGCCTTCTTTGCCTCAGTCTTTAACTGTAAGGAAAGTTGTTCCGTCTGTGTACAAACCCAGGAGCTAGAGGAGCAAAATGAGGCTCCCATGATCCACGAGGAGGTGGCCAGAACCATGCTAGCCCAACTAGACACCCACAAATCTATGGGGCCGGATGGGATTCATCCAAGGCTATCGAAGGAGCTGGCAGATGTGCTGGCTAAACCCCTTTCCATCATCTTCCAGCAGTCCTGGCTGACTGGGGAAGTCCCACTGGACTGGAGGCTGGCTGATGTTGTGCCCATCTACAAGAAGGGTCGCAGGGAGGATCCAGGGAACCACAGGCCTGTCAGTCTGACCTCAGTGCCAGGGAAAGTCATGGAGCAGGTGACCTTGAGTGCCATCATGAAGCACATGCAAGAGAACTGGGTGATCAGGCCCAGTCAACATGGGTTCACAAAAGGCAGGTCTTGCCAAACTAACCTGATCACCTTCTGTGACAAAGTGACTTGCCTACTAGATGAGGGAAAGGCTGTGGTCTTCCTGGACTTCAGTAAAGCCTTTGACACAGTTTCTCACAGCATTCTGCTTCAGAAACTGTCAGCCTCTGGCCTGGACAGGCGCACACTCTCCTGGGTGGAAAACTGGTTGGATGGCCGGGCCCAGAGAGTGGTGGGAAATGGAGTTAACTCCAGCTGGAGGCCAATGACAAGCGGTGTCCCCCAGGGCTCAGTGCTGGGTCCAGCCCTGTTCAATGTCTTTATCAATGACCTGGATGAAGGCATTGAGTGCATCCTTAGCAAGTTTGCAGACGACACTAAGCTGGGTGGAAGTGTTGATCTGCTGGAGGGTAGGGAGGCTTTACAAAGGGATCTGAACAGGCTGGACCGCTGGGCTGAGACCAATGGGATGAGGTTTAACGAGGCCAAATGCCGAGTCCTGCACTTGGGGCACGACAACCCTATGCAGTGCTACGGACTAGGACAAGTCTGTCTAGAAAGCTGCCTGGAGGAGAAGGACCGGAGGGGTGTTGGTTGACAGCCGACTGAATATGAGCCAGCAGTGTGCCCAGGTGGCCAAGAAGGCCAATGGCATCTTGGCTTGTATCAGAAACGGCGTGACCAGCAGGTCCAGGGAGGTTATTCTCCCTCTGTACTCAGCACTGGTGAGACCGCTCCTTGACTACTGTGTTCACTTCTGGGCCCCTCACCACAAGAAGGATGTTGAGGCTCTGGAGCGAGTCCAGAGAAGAGCAACGAAGCTGGTGAAGGGGCTGGAGAACAGGCCTTATGAGGAACGGCTGAGAAAGCTGGGCTTGTTTAGCCTGGAGAAAAGGAGGCTGAGGGGGACCTCATTGCTCTCTACAACTACCTGAAAGGAGGTTGTAGAGAGGAGGGCGATGGCCTCTTCTCCCAAGTGACAGGGGACAGGACAAGAGGGAATGGCCTCAAGCTCCGCCAGGGGAGATTTAGGCTGGACATAAGGAAAAAATTCTTCACAGAAAGGGTCATTGGGCACTGGAACAGGCTGCCCAGGGAGGTGGTTGAGTCACCTTCCCTGGAGGTGTTTACGGCACGGGTGGACGAGGTGCTGAGGGGCATGGTTTAGTGTTTGATAGGGATGGTTGGACTCGATGATCCGGTGGGTCTCTTCCAACCTGGTTATTCTATGATTCTATGATTTTTTTTTCCTGAGCCTTTTGTCTCTAGATTAAAATTCTTTGTGGTGGCCACCAACTTTTTTGTCAGAATTAGCCAAATTTCTTGACATTATTTAACTGCGCGCTTTGTAACTTTTCCAGTATCCAAGCTAAGGGCATCCTCTTTTTTTTCATGCTGGGTATTTTAACATTTTGCCCTTGGCCGCCTTCCACTCCAAATGTCCTAGGTGAATTCTGCTGGCTTAGCAAATGTTTGAGCTGAAAGGTTTCAGAGATGTATTTCTAGGGTCTCATCTGGGCTAAAACCCAGGCTCTGAGTGTCTCCAAAGGGTGGGGGAATACGGAATAAAGGAATTAACTTCAAATCTTTCTTGTCTCTGCTTCTTGCTGCTTCTCCTAGCCACCCACACTACGTACTTCTCTGCCAATGTAGCACATTTCTTTCTCCCCTGTTCACCTTCCTTTACAGTGGTCATGAAAGCCTGTCATTGCTCCAAGTGATCAACCTGCAGCTCCTCATTTTCTGCCCTCAAGGCATCATACTTTTGCTGCCATTCTGTGTTCCTGTCCACCATAATATTATAAGCGAACAGCAGGCAGCCATCCATCCACCTAGCGTGCCCTAAACACTCTTGCGAGAGGGTGTGTGGGGTCTGTATAAATTCCCCCCAATACTGCCATACATCTATTGGCTCCTGAGTCCCCTATGGTTCAGGACTAATACCCGCACATGTTTCTATCTTATCCTATAAAGTGCTCCATGGCTCAGTAGTCCAGCCTAGCTGCTCCACGGGGGAGCAACAGCCTCTTCCTTCTTTTTGAACATATTAACTACCTACTACCAGACATCTATACAGCTGTAACAATCGGGCTAAACGTCTATTACAAATAAATATTAAGTGAGAGCAGGTTCCTTCCACATCTGTCAGCAACAAATAGACATAAATATATAACACCAACAAGACAAAGAATACAAAACCACAACAACACGGAGGTGTCCAGACACGGAGAACACTGATTCTGCTCGGACTACCCCCACACCGGACAGTATCTCTTAATTCAGCTATGTGTCCCACTGAACAAGCCCTGTTCCTTCTGTTACATGGGTGGTATTTCTTTGCACTCCTGGTGCTTCATACTCGTCACCAATTATGTATTAGGTTCGTCTATAGAAACCAGTGTGCAAAGACAGGACCACTAAATCATGGTTCAATCAAATAGTGCTCAAACACACTCTCATACCTTAACATATTACACCTGACTACATTAAAACTTATAAACTTACCGACCTGCCAGATGGCGCCAGCTCACTGAGCAGGAGAAGGAGATGGAGCATGGTGCCCAGACTGTCAAGAGTCAATAGGTACTGCACTTCCAGGGCATCCCCCAGTTCAAAGACGTGCACGTATTCCTTCTCAACCCTCACCTGTCCAGCCCAGCTACTTTTATCCTCCTCTCGGGGACTGCGAAAAGGGTTAGCAACATCACCTGCCTCTCACGTGGCTGGTGCGTGAGCAGGCTGAGTGCCAACTTGTTATTTGTCCCACCCTAACAGCGATTTTGACACCAGGCCCTGTTCTCATAACACCTTTCCTGGCTACTCATGGTCCTTGGGCTCTGCTTCAAGGTCTTGTAAATACCAGGCAGTTCCAACCACTTTTCTACTTTTTTTATCTGATTCCCTGACTGTTATCTGCCTAGTTAAGTACAAACAGTCACATACTTTCTCATCGCAAGCTGGCTAAGAATTGTTGTTTAAGCTAATTCACTACTTTAAAATTCGAGTGTACAATACTTTAATGATATATCTCATCTGTCTATATATATCATATCCCACATCAGATCATTATTTATTATCTCTGATACATAGATAAAGATATTCAGGGACTTGGAAAAATACTTTTATGGTTGTTGTATATTCAATTAAAATGTGCTTTTCAGGCTTTATAAAAAAAATTTTTAAGCTACTGCATGATTTCTGGCTTCCTTTCAAAGCCTTTCTGAGTATTGTAACATAAGAGTTCTTGGTATATTCCAAGGAATCATAGAATCACTGAATAACTTAAGTTAGAATAGACTTCTGGAGGTCATTTAGTCCACCTCCCTGCTCAAACAGGGCCAGCTAGATCAGATTGCTCAGGGTTGTGTTTGACACTCCTTATGGCAATTCTTTTTTCCCTAATATCTAATAGGCATTTCCCATGTTGTTGTCTATTGCCTCTCATCCTATCAGTGTGCACCTCTGAGAAGAATCTGGCAATATTTTCTCTGTATCCTCCAGTAAGGTAGTTGTAGACAGAAATAAGGTCTCTCTCTAGCCTTCTCTTCTTGAGGCTGAACCAACCCAGCGCGCTCAGCCTCTCCTCATATGTCATGTGCTCCAAAGCCCTGACCATATTGGTGGCCCTCCACTGGATTTGTTCCAGTATCTCAATATCTTTCTTGTAATGGCGAGCCCCAAACTGGACACAGTACTGTCAAATATGACAAAAAGCCAATGTTAATTTTTATAGTACTCTAAATCCAATACGATTAGCTCACTTGTGAATTGTAACATCAAATTTTAAAATTACAAATACAAAATCTCATCCTGTGATGTAGTATTTAATGGCTACTTCACCTACTAGCATGTTATATTGAAAAATCTTAAAAATACTGCCAGAGCTTGTATCTTAACATAAACCTGTAGCTGATAGAAATATGTGTGCATTTTTGTTTAAAAATTATTATTGATCAACTATTAGTTCAGGAGAAAAAAAGTACAAAGCTGTATATCTTTCTCTGAATTTTCATTTTGCAATTCATGAGCTATGAATTTGCCATTAACAATAACTAGAATGCATAGTTTCTACTTTTTTTTGTGCTGAAGATTTTTGTTCTGAATTTAAAATTTTCTAGGGATTATGTGTGTTTTAGTCATACGTTTTAGCTTCCTTTAGCTTTAATTATGCCTTCAACACCTTAGTTCATCTTATAAATATCTACAAGAAAGAATCTCCTATATGTGTCACATACATACACATACATAACTATGACGGTAACATGCCACAAGACGTGATTACCAGCAGTCATTGGAGCAGTTACTCCTGTAACATTAGAGGCCTTGACCCAGATTAAGCTCCTACTAGTGGATGCAGCTCTGCAGGTCTCAGACTGTAGAAAATGCCCGGTGCCTCTCACCAAGACTGGGGCAGGAGTAGATGGTCTCCTTGCCTGAAGAGGAGTATGCTGGCTGAGGATCTGTGCCGCTGTTTTGCAACAGGAGGTGCTGATTTGTTATAATCCCGGTAAGAAAAGCACACAGACTCTATAAAGTATTGCTCAAAATGCCATTTAGCGGCATTAACACCATAAAGAAAAGGAGGACAGTATAGATAATCTTACATCCCTTCAGATGCTGGAAACACCAAATTGGGCAGCATAAAACAGGCCTCTGGTCAGGGTGCAGCACACTATGCAGTCCCCATCCACTGAAAAGTCACCCATCATTTAGTCTTCTGACCTCTCATAGGATTACCTTAAAAGAAAAGATTTTCTGTTCACCATTTCTACTGTCAAGCAGAAAGGATGTTCACATGAGAACTTATTGCTGCACTTCTGGATAGAGGCAATGCCTCATAGGTGGAAGTACCAAGTAGAAGCTGCCTACAGGTTACTCTCTTAAAACTAGCTGGCTAAAATTATCCTGTGGCCAAGGAATTTGTATAACAGAGCAAAGGCTTGTGCCTACTTAGGTTAACTCTTCATGTGGATAACTAACTCTTCCATGCACAGTGGTCTTCCATTTGAGATCACTACAGGTGCTTTTGTTTACATCACAGAAACTCTTCATGTGTTTGCTGGCATTGTGTACTCTCCATTTAAGGAGTCTTATTTATCACTAGAATTTACCCCCCCCAACAAAACTTGAAAAAAATGAACAATATTCTCCTTTCCTTACCTCTCATTTTTCCTCCCATATATGTGGTGGGATTACTTTGTTCTATGGAGGGAAACTTAACAGTAGTATATGGAAGGAGAGCAACAGATCGCTGGTGAGCTCCATTTGAATTCTCCCTGGACAGCAGCTGGACTGCACGCCAGGCAACTCTCCTCTTTAACAGGGATCAGTTGTTTAGCCTAAATAAGTAACCATTTTAAATGGAATAAATAATTTAGAGTTATAATATTGTGTGATTTAGTATGCTGTTTGCTTAGCTTTCTTAGCATGAGTAGCCAGACTTGCTCTGAAGCACTAGGCCACATGCTGGGAATTCCCAGTGAAAAACTTTCCCAGTGCATACAACCCGTCTAGTCAAAACAAGGCCTCCAAAGTCAAAAAAAAAAGCAGGAAAATACAGAGGCTTTAAGGACACAGACTGTCAACATCAGCTGCACCAAGACAAGATAACGACCTGTCTGAAAGATAGCAAAGGAATCCAATGAGAAATGAGAAGACCCCAGACCCAAATATTACTACTGGACCAAACCATTGTGTGAGGGGCAAGTAAATAACCTGTAAGGGTATAATTACCCAGGGATTTTTTGGTTCATGTCAGCCCCTCTCCCCTGAGCTGACCATGCTGCTGTACTCTTCTATTAAATTATTTATTTTCTAAAATGCAATGTCTGAGAGTCTGCTTTGCGAAACGTTGGATTTGAACTTTGGAGTGAACATTGGATGCCCAGATGAAAGATAACTGAACTGGGGATAAGCATGATGAAACTTTGAAATCTTAGCTAAGTGACTTAGAAGATAGGGTGTGCATATATAATGCGTCAGATATAAACACAATTTTCTTCTGCATGTTTCCACCATGTAGTAAGTAATAGAATGATTGCCATTGAACTCTGTTTTGCACTATTATCTAAATGTGAAATTTATGCTAAAAAAAAGCTCATTTGCAACACCCCCCATAGTGTCTTCTTTCTCTAAGCTAAACATCATCATCTTCATGGCCCTTTACTGGTTTCACCAGTGCTGAGCAGAGGGGAAGGATCCTGTGTTTCCGTTTGTGCCCATTGCCTCTGATCCTGTCACTGGGTACCACTGAAAAGAGCAGAGGGGAAGGATCACCTCCTTCGACCTGCCGGCAATACTTTGCCTGATGCAGCCCAGGAGACCACTCGCCACCTTTGCGGCAAGGGCACATTGCTGGCGCATGTTCAACCTGATGTCCACCAAGACCCCCAGGTCCTTTTCTGCAAAGCTGCTTTCCAGATGGGTGGCCATAGTGGTGCTTGGGCTTGTTCCTCCCCAGGAGCAGGACTTGGCACTTCCCCTTGCTGAACTTCAAGAGGTTCCTGTAAGCCCATTTCTCCGGCCTGTCAAGGTCCCTTGGGATGGCAGCATGACCCTCTGGCATATCAGCCACTCTTTCCAGTTTTGGTGCTGTCTGCAAACCTGCTGAGGGTACACTCTGCCCCATCATCCAGCTCATTAATGAAGGTCTTGATCATGACTGGACCTAGTATTGACCCCCGGGGTGCGCTGCTAATTACTGGCCTCCAACTAGAATTTGTACCGCTGATTACCATGCTCTGGGCTTGGCCATTCAGCCAGTTTTCAGTCCACTTCCCTGTCTGTTCATCCAGACCAAGCTTCAACAGCTTCTCTGTGAGGATCTTATGGGAGACGGTGTCAAAGGCCTTCCTGAAGTCCAGGTAGACAACAGTGACTGCTCTCCCCTCATTTACCAGGCCAGTCATTTCATTGTAGAAGTGCCAAAAGACACCGAGGACCATGGTGGCCACCCAGCAGAAGATTAAAGCTGCACCGGGTGCTGCAGCAAGCAGCATGGATGCTGCCACCCAGAGCCGCAGTGGGTGCATGCAGCTACCCAGACCATGGGCTACAGGCAGTGCCCACCTTCCACAACGGCTCGTGCCTCTGGTACTGGTTCCACTTGTGGAAGCTGTGCTCATGTGGGGGAACTCCTTCGCATGGTGCAAGACCTCAGGGAGGAGGTAAAGAGGCTGAGGACCATCAGGGAATGTGAGAGGGAGATAGACCAGAGGAGCAGTGCCCTCTCACTAACTCAGCGGGCTGCTGGAGCTAGTGTGTCTGAACACAACCCACCTGCAAACTGCAAGGTTGGGGGAACAAGAGATGGCGAACGGCAGCAAGTTCCTGCCCGATGAAGGAAACCTGCTCCCCCCACCCAGACAACAAAACCCCAGATCCCCCTGAAGAACAAATACAAAGCGCTGCAGGTGGATTCCAACCCCAAGGATAAGGATGATGGCTCCCACAGCCTAGAATCTTTCCCTAGGCTGCGCCATCCTCAGAAAAGCAAAAAAACATCCTCCATTATTAAGAAGAGGAGAGTGATTGTCGTAGGGGATTCCCGTCTAAGATGAACAGAGGGACCCATCTGCAGACCGGACCCACTCCACAGAGAGGTCTGCTGCTTACCGAGGGCATCAGTGAAGGAGGTAACTAGAAAACTTCCTTCCCTGATCCTAGAGACGGACTATTATCCTCTAACAGTATTCCAAACTGGTAGTGATGACATGGAGAACAGAAAGCCCAAAGCCATTAAGAGAGACTTCAGGGCTCTAGGGAGAATGATGGAGGGCTCTGGGGCTCAAATAGTATTTAGCTCCATTCCAATGCTAAATACAGAGGAGCAAGAAGTCAAGAAGAAATTGATTAATGCCTGGCTCCAGGCCTGGTGTGAGGAGAGGGGCTTTGGGTTCTTTGATCATGGGGTGGCCCACACACCAACAGGCTTTCTTACTAGGGATGGGACACACGTGTCTCCTAGGGGGGCTAAAGCCCTTGCTAAAAATCTAGCTAGGCTCATTAACCGAGCTTTAAACTAGATGTGAAGGGGGAGGGGGATGAGACCAGACTAGACGGGAGTGAGCCTGGAATTGGGACACCAGTGACTCAGAGATGGTGTGCTGGTGAGAACCACCAGTACATCACCACAGAGCAAGTGGGGGCGATTGCACCTGGTGACAGTAAGGAAGAAAGTGGCACTCTGCCATTAGCTATTCCAATGACCAGTCAATTGGGAATAAACTCTATTCCCTTTATGAGGGCTGAAGTTGCGCCAGCCCAGCTGAAGTGCATTTACACCAATGCACGCAACATGGGTAGTAAGAAGGAGGAATTGGAAGCTGTCATAGGGCAAGGAGGCTATGAAGTCGTTGCCATTACGGAAACGTGGTGGGATGACTCATATAACTGGAGTGCAGCTATGGTGGGGTATAAACTCTTCAGGCGGGACAGGAAGGGTAGGAGAGGAGGTGGGATAGCCCTCTATGTAAGAGAGGACTTTGATACCCTCGAGCTTGATTATCATAGAATCATCGGGTTGGAAAAGACCCACCGGATCATCGAGTCCAACCATTCCGACCAAATACTAAACCATGCCCCTCAGCGCCTCATCCACCCACCCCTTAAACACCTCCAGGGAAGGTGACTCAACCACCTCCCTGGGCAGCCTGTTCCAGTGCCCAATGACCCTTTCTGTGAAAAACTTTTCTTAATGTCAAGCCTAAACCTCCCCTGGCGGAGCTTGAGGCCATTCCCTCTCGTCCTGTCCCCTGTCACTTAGGAGAAGAGGCCAGCACCTTCCTCTCCACAACCTCCTTTCAGGTAGTTGTAGAGAGCAATGAGGTCTCCCCTCAGCCTCCTCTTCTCCAGGCTAAGCAACCTCAGCGCTCTCAGCTGTTCCTCATAAGGCCTGTTCTCCAGCCCCTTCCCCATCTTCGTTGCTCTTCTCTGGACTCGCTCCAGAGCCTCAACATCCTTCTTGTGGTGAGGGGCCAAGAACTGAACACAGTATTCAAGGAGATTGAGTGCCTGTGGGTTAAAACCAGAGGAGCCCAAAAGAAGACAGATTTTGTGATGGGAGTCTGTTACAGACCACCCAGCCAAGGAGAAGCAGCTGATGAGCTCTTCTATAAACAGCTGGGGATAGTCTCTAGATGGATGCCTCTTGTTCTCATGGGAGATTTCAGTCTCCCAGATATCTGCTGGAAGTACAACACAGCGGAAAGGAAGAAGTCCAGTAGTTTCCTGGAGTGCGTAGAAGACAACTTCCTCGCACAACTGGTGAGCGAACCAACAAGGGAAGGTGACCTCCTGGACCTGCTGTTTGTGAACAGAGAAGGCCTTGTGGGGGATGTGGCAGTAGGTGGACGCCAAGGACAAAGCGATCACGAGATGATAGAGTTTTCAGTTCTTGGTGAGGTAAAGAGGGTGGTTAGCAGGACTGTCACATTAAACTTCCAGAGGGCAGACTTTGGACTGTTCACAAGGCTGGTTGGCAAAGTCCCATGGGAGACAGTCCTTAAGGGCAAGGTAGCCCATGAGGGCTGGGCGCTCTTCAAAAAGGAAATCCTAGCAGCTCAGGAGAAAGCCATCCCCATGTTCCGGAAAATGAGCCGGCGGGGGAAAAAAACAGCTTGGTTCAGTAGGGAGATCTTGAGAGATATCAAAAAGAAGAGGAATGTCTATGAGCGTTGGAAGAAGGGACAGGCCTCTTGGGTGGACTACAGGAGGGAAGTGAGATTGTGCAGGGAAAAAATCCGGAGGGCTAATGCCCAACTAGAAATCAGATTGGCTAAGTCTGTGAAAGTTAATAAAAAGTCTTTCTATAAATATATTAATAATAAAAGGAGGACTAGGGAGAATATACAGTCCCTATTGAATGCAGATGGAACACCAGTGACAGGGTATGAGGACAAGGCTGAGGTACGTCTTTGCTCAGTCTTTAATTGTAAAGGAAGTTGTTCCCTCTGTGTACAAACCCAGGAGTTAGAGGAGTAGAATGAGGCTCCCATGATCCAAGAGGAGGTGGTCAGAGACTTGCTTGCCCAGCTAGACACGCACAAGTCTATGGGGCCGGATGGGATCCACCCAAGAGTATTGAAGGAGCTGGCAGATGTGCTGGCCAAACCCCTTTCCATCATCTTCCAGGGGTCCTGGCTGACTGGGGAAGTCCCACTGGACTGGAGGCTGGCTGATGTTGTGCCCATCTACAAGAAGGGTCGCAGGGAGGATCCAGGGAACCACAGGCCCGTCAGTCTGACCTCAGTGCCAGGGAAAGTCATGGAGCAGGTGATCTTGAGTGCCATCATGAAGCACATGCAAGAGAACCGGGTGATCAGGCCCAGTCAACACGGGTTCACAAAAGGCAGGTCTTGCCAAACTAACCTGATCGCCTTCTATGACAAAGTGACTTGACTACTGGATGAGGGAAAGGCTGTGGATGTAGTCTTGTTAGACTTCAGTAAAGCCCAGGGTTTCAGTTCCCCAGGGCTCAGTGCTGGGTCCAGCCCTGTTCAATGTCTTTATCAATGACCTGGATGAAGGCATTGAGTGCACCCTTAGCAAGTTTGCAGACGACACTAAGCTGGAAGGAAGTGTCGATCTGCTTGAGGGTAGGGAGGCTCTCCAAAGGGATCTGAACAGGATGGACCAATGGGCTGAGACCAATGGCATGAGGTTTAACAAGGCCAAATGCTGGGTCCTGCGCCTGGGACACAACAACCATATGCAGTGCTACAGACTAGAAGAGTGGCTGGAAAGCTGCCTGGAGGAGGACCTGGGAGTGTTGGTTGACAGCCGACTGAACGTGAGCCAGCAGTGTGCCCAGGTGGCCAAGAAGGCCAATGGCATCTTGGCTTGTATCAGGAACGGGGTGACCAGCAGGTCCAGGGAGGTTATTCTCCCTCTGTACTCAGCACTGGTGAGACCGCTCCTTGACTACTGTGTTCACTTCTGGGCCCCTCACCACAAGAAGGATGTTGAGGCTCTGGAGCGAGTCCAGAGAGAAGCGACGAAGCTGGTGAGGGGGCTGGAGCACAAGCCTTATGAGGAACGGCTGAGAGAGCTGGGCTTGTTTAGCCTTGAGAAGAGGAGGCTGAGGGGAGACCTCATTGCTCTCTACAACTACCTGAAAGGAGGTTGTGGAGAGGAGGGTGCTGGCCTCTTCTCCCAAGTGACAGGGGACAGGACGAGAGGGAATGGCCTCAAGCTCCGCCAGGGGAGATTTAGGCTGAACATTAGGAAAAAATTCTTCACAGAAAGGGTCATTGGGCACTGGAACAGGCTGCCCAGGGAGGTGGTTGAGTCCCCTTCCCTGGAGGTGTTTAAGGCATGGGTGGACGAGGCGCTGAGGGGCATTGTTTAGTGCTTGATAGGAATGGTTGGACTCGATGATCCAGTGGGTCTTTTCCAACCTTATGATTCTATGATTCTCAAGTTGATCAAGCATAGCTGTCCCTTGATGAAGCCATGCTGATTACTCCTGATCACTTTTTTGTCCTTCATGTGCCTGTAAGTGGTTCCCAGCATTAGCTGCTTTGTCACCTTCCCAGGGATTGAGGTGAGGCTCACCAGCCTGTAGTTCCCTGGGTCCTCCCTCTAGCCCTTCTTGAACATAGGAGGGACAACAGCTTTCCTCCAGTCCTCGGGCACGTCTCCAATCACGATGATCAATCACAGATTATTGAGAGTGGCCTCACAATGACATCTGCCTGCTCTCTCAGCACTCATGAGTGCATCCCGTCAGGACCCACGGACTTATGTATGTCCAGTTTGCTTAAATATTTCCAGATCTGATCCTTTTCCACCAAGGACACATCTTCTTTGCTCCAGATTTCCCCCCCATTCTCTGTGGCCTGGGATTCCTGAAGGCCCATTTTGCCAGTAAACACTGAGGCAAAGAAGGCATTCAGTACCTCAGCCTTTTCCATGCCCACCAGGTCCCCTGCCCCATTCAGCAATGGGCCCACATTTTCCCTAATTTTCCTTTTGTTGCCTATGTACTTAGAGAAACCCTTCTTGTTGCCATTGACATCCCCGGCAGGATTCAATTCCATTGCAGTTTTATCTTTCTTAACCTCATCCCTGCATGTTCAGAGAATGTTTCTGTATTCCACCCAGTTTACCCATCCTTGCTTTCACTCTCAGTATGCTTCCTTTTTGGCCAGAAGCTCCTTGTTCATCCACGGAAGCCTCCTGGCATTTTTGTCTGACTTTCCATTCATTTGAATGAACTGCTCTTGGAGCTTGGAGGTGATCCTTGAATATTAACCAGACTTCATGAGTCCCTCTTCCCTCCAGGGCTTTTTCCCATAGGACTCTTCCAAGCAGATCTTTGAAGGTGCCAAAGTCTGCTCTCTGGAAGCCCAGGATTGTAGTTCTGCTTTTTGTCTTCCTCCCTTTTGGAGACCTTCTTGATCAAAAATGCCTTGGAAGGAGGAAGTTATGTGGAGCTCCTCCAGCCATGAGCTGCAAGCAGGAGAAGGATTGAGCAAGTCTGTGGTTTAACGCTACAAGAGAGGTCTGCACAAGAAGCACTGGCTCAGTGAAAAACAAGTCTAGCCCAAGATAGACTATCTTGTGATGAATATCATAAGTGCTTTTGTTGGACAGAATAATAGTAACTTAAACTGACGTAACTATTAACCAACTGAAAATAAGAAAGGATGTTGCATTATCGGTTACTAACGCTCAACCAGAGATTTGACCAATCATATAACATTTCGTGTCTTATGTTCGATTTAGAATGGTATATAGAGACACAGTTAACACAATAAAGGGTCTTCGATCCATCAGATTGGAGTCTGTGTCTCAATTCCCTCGGCAAATGGTGACCCCCGACGTGATGTGACTGGCAGTCCGATTCTGGGAAAATGACCGGAGATACTGCAGTGTGCTGGGCACACCCCATCAAGGTGTGTCCGGAGGGGAACATTCAGCTGATCGATCATCTACTGGCTGGACCAAGTAGGCACAGAGCTCGAGAAGAAGAAATAGAAGTTCCAGAGCTACCTGTTCTCATCAGGATCAGGTGAGCAGCCGAGATAGTAATGGGTGTGAATATGACAGCAGAAGAAAAGTCAGTGTTGAAGATGTTTAAGCATATTTTAGAGAAATGGGGGGTACGTATAGAGGGAAAGACTTTAGAACTTTTATTGACTTGGCTGAAGAGTAAAGGAATGCCCCCTGAAAGCCCTAAAGCATTTGATTTAAAGCCTTGGGAGAACGCAGGGCAATTATTACTTGATCATGCGTCACGAGGAGACGCGACTGCAAGCCGAGTCTTAACAACGTGGTGTACAGTTTTAGAGACTTTGAAGAGATGCGTGCAGATCATAAAATAGGCGAGGCGATGAGGGAAAATTTACGGAAAGATTGTGTAATAGAAGACACTGATGCTGGAGGAAATCCTGAAGAAGAGGAACCTTCTCAGTCAGTGGCTGTACAAGCCGTGGATAGCGAGCAGTCTGCTTCAGAGACAGGGACAATGATCTCTAGTGTCAGCAATGAAACAAAGAGAAGGAAAAAATCACGAAAGAAAGTCGATAAGAGCACTCGTCGAGAACCAAAAAGGGACTGTAGTGGCAGTAGCTCTGAGGAACAGGAGACCGAACCAATAGGTCTTGTATCAGAACCAGGGTATGATCCCCGTGAGCGCTGGAGAAAAATACAGGCTGACAGTTTAAAGAATGGAGAAAATCTTGGACTAGTTTTGCCCGTTGTTTACTGCTCAAATCAACCACCACAATATCAACCACTTGACTAGCAGGTGGTGACAGAGTTAAGAAAAGTGGTAACGGAGCATGGCCTGACTGCCCCATACACACAATGGAGAAACATTTTTATGGGGATGTCAGTGGTTCAGTACGAAGTTAAATAACCACCCTGATTTTAACTAAAACACAAAAGCTATTGTGGCTAGATAGATGGCGTGAATATGCAGAAAACAAGGCAGTGGAAAACTTAAAATGACAGCCCGGAGATCCTCAGTATGGTGTTGGAACTGATCACTATATGGGTGAAGGGCAGTTTGGGGACCCTCAAGTTCAATCGCGACTTTTACCAGAGGTCTTACGAGAAACGGCAGCGATGGCGCTGCGGGCGTTTGCTACCATCCCTGAAATAGGGAAGCCAACTGTTTCATTTACTGCAATACAGCAGGGGGCGTCGGAACCCTACATGACCTTTATCGACAGGCTGAGGGATGCCATTGAAAGGCAAATAGAACATCCTGAGGCCAGGGAATCCTTGTTATTGAAATTAGCAGTGGAGAATGCCAACCCAGATTGTAAAAAGGTGCTGGTGGCGCTGCCGCTGCCGAGAGCCTCTAGTTAATAGAAATTGTTGAGGCGGTAAATAGAACGAGCACTATGAGAAGTCAAGCCATTATAGCAATGGCTTTTTTGACTATGGTGGGCCGTAACCGCAAATGCTATAATTGTGGACAACCTGGGCATATTAGCTCTCAATGTAACTGAGGACGGCAGGAAGTCGCAAAGTCAAAGCAATCAAGCATCTGTCCCCGATGTCACAGAGGTAGTCACTATGCAAATCAATGCCGATCATGATTTGACAAGGAGGGTCACCCGCGCAAACCGAGCACGTGTCGTGTGATGACACAAATGCCCCTGAATGTGACTTCTGGCCCCCCCTCAAGGGATGACAACAACCAGGATGTTTGGAGCAGCTCACAGCAAAGACCCGTGGAAGTGCCGGAGTGGATGTCATAGCCGCAGAAGATAAAACACTTTTTGATTCTAAGGTAGTAAGGATTTTAACCACTGCATGTGGCCCATTAGGTTTTGGACTTAGTGCGTTATTATTAGGACGTTCAAGCATTACCATGGAAGGTTTATTCGTTTTACCAGGTGTAATTGATGCTGATTATTGTGGGCCTATTCAGGCAATGGTATGGACTCCATCTCCTCCTGTTTCTATACAAAAGGGCACTCGTTTTGCACAATTAATACCATTTGTTGCTCGGGTCCCTTGTGCTTTAACAAAAGAAAGAGAAAAAGGAGGATTTGGGTCAACAGGACAGGAAAAACAGTTATTATGGGCAATGAGAATTCAAAATCAGAAACCAAAAAATTTTGGTGCGAATATTTTTGTGAGATATGACCAAAAAGGGAGATGGAAAAGAAATAGAAATGTTGGTTGACACCGGAGCTGATGTCACTGTGATAGCAAAATTGCACTGGCCTTCTGATTGGCCTTTATCGGCATCAGATGGAACATTGACAGGAGTCTGAGGTTTTGCAGGTGAAACAAAAATGAGCAAAAAAACTGTGACTTTTGTGCTGCCTGATGGTGGGTGTTGTTCTACCAGACCCTATGTGGTGGCAATCCCCATGAACCTCATGGGGAGGGATCTGTTATCACAATTGAAATGTGTCATCAGTACACCAGCAAAGGCTCCTTTTCAATAATGGCCGCTGATCAGTGACCGACACTCAAGCTAAAATGGAAAACAGATAAACCAGTTTGGGTAGATCAGTGGCCATTATCAAAAGAAAAGGTCGCAATTTTACAGCAACTAGTTTTAGAGCAATTAGAACTTGGACATGTTAAAGAGTCTGTCAGTCCGTGGAATATACCAGCATTCATGATTCCAAAGAAATCAGGAAACTGGAGGCTATTACATGATTTGCGAAAGATCAACGAGGTAATGGAAGATATGGGAGCATTGCAGCCAGGACTACCATCACCGACAATGATTCCAAGACATTGGAAAATTTTGATCATAGATCTCAAAGATTGTTTTTTTCATTATACCTATTTGTCCAGAGGACAGCAACAAATTTGCCTTTTCAGTACCAGAAGTAAATAAGCAAGCACGTATGAAAAGATATCAATGGGTAGTATTGCCACAAGGTATGAAAAATTCACTGACAATTTGTCAGCAATACGTGGCAAGGGCACTGGAACCTTTCCAACAACATCATCCACATCTAATAATCCTTCATTCCATGGATGACATTTTGATAGCAGGACAAGATCAGCTTGAACAATGTCAAATGGAGCTTGTAAATGACTTGCAACAATGAGGGTTATCCATAGCCCTAGAAAAGGTGCAGACTCAACCACCATGGAAATATTTAGGTTGGAAAATATCTGACCAAACTGTTGTACCACAAAAGCTGACAGTACCGGTTGACATCAAAACACTAAACGATGTGCAAAAGATGTTGGGAAATATCAACTGGGTACGATCATTGTTGGGAATAGATAACCAAGCGTTAAAACCTTTATTTGATTTATTAAAGGGCGACACAGATTTGAGCGCCCCACGAAAATTGACAAAAGAGGCAGAATGGGCATTAGAACAAATTGAAAGGGCCATTGAGCAGCGACAAGCACGTCGAGTGGTGTTTGAACAGCCTGTGCATTTACTGTTAATTAATAATGAAGTTCAACCTGTGGGAATTATAATGCAAAGGCTGGAAGATAGAACGGAGAATGATAAATGGGGGATTATAGAATGGTTATTTCTTAAACATCAGATGAACAAAACAATAGTAACCAGACCTGAAGCTTTTGCCACGCTGATAATTAGAGGTAGAGAAAGAATTTTAGAATTGAGAGGGTATGAGCCAGAGAGCATTATAATTCCCATGAAAGAAGAATACTTACAGTGGTGTTTGCAAAACAGCTTAGCATTGCAAGTGGCATTGGAAAAATTACACAGGGCAATTAAAGATACATCATCCTAGCAGTAAACTCATAACTTCTTTAGAGAATCAAGTTATTGAAGAAAAATCAAAACTAAGCCCGGTGCCAGTGCAAGGCCAGACTGTTTTTACAGATGGAAGTGGAAGAACGGGAAAAGCAGTAATTGGATGGTTGGAGGGAAAAGAATGGAGAAACGTAACATTTATAATACAGGCGTCTCCACAAATTGTAGAGTTAAAAGCAGTGGTCGAGGCTTTTAATAAATGGCCCGACCAACCTTTGAACGTTATCACTGATTCAATTTACGTAGCAGGGATTGTGCAAAGAACAGAAAGATCACTTCTGAAAGAGGTTTCAAATCAGCAATTATTTGAGTTATTAAAGCAACTGCTACAGTTGTTAAATCAGCAAAGGGCAATGTATTATGTATGTTATCATAGGAGTCACACCAGTTTGCTAGGGTTTTGTGTAGAAGAAAATGCTAGAGCGGACAAATTAACGTAATCTGTATTTTTAACATCACAGCCAATGCCTGATTTATGGCAGCAGGCACAGATTTCTCATGATTTTTTCCATCAATCAGCAAAAGTTTTAAAGAGACAGTTCAATTTACCTATTGCAGAGGCAAAGGCAATTGTGCAAGCCTGTCCGGATTGCCAACAAGTTACTAAAGGTCCATCGTTCACGGTGGTCCCACGAGGTTTAAAGTTGTTACAGTTTGGCAAACTGATGTGACTCACATTGCAGAGTTTGGAAGATTAAAATATGTACATGTTTCCATAGATACCTATTCAATGGCAGTTGTACTGACCGTGTTATCAGGAGAGACATCACGTCATGTACAAACCCACTTTAGGCAAGCTTTTGCCACTTTAGGAATTCCACAGGTAATTAAGACAGACAATGGACCGGCATATGTTTCACAAGGTACGCAGACCTTTTTAAGAAAATGGGGTGTATCACATAAAACGGGAATCCCACATTCCCCCACTGGCCAGGCTATTGTTGAACGTACCCATCAAGTGGTAAAAACGTTGCTAGCAAAACAAAAAAGGGGGGAATCAGGGGAGACACCGCAAAACAGATTGATGAAGGTGCAATATGTGATGAATTTTTTGCGATTAGCAGGAGATGATCAAATCGTACCTATATTGAAACATATGCAAACCATGTCGTCAAAAACAGAACAGGTACAAGACAATGTGAAAGTGCTGTTGAAAAACAGAGAAGGGCAATGGATGGGTCCGTATAAGTTATTAACATGGGGATGAGGTTATGCTTGTGTTTTAACAGATATGGGACCCCTTTGGGCACCAGCGAAATGGATCCGACCAGCATTATCATCACCTTGACAGGAACCTGCCTGTTAGCCAGCTTGGCTTTCACTTATCCCGAAATGCCCCCAGCTTGGCATGGTCAGAATGTTTGGGTTACGCTTATGCATGAGTTAAACCAATCGAGCTTTTGCGCTTCTCTTGCAGAACCATATTCACCTTTTTATACATGCTTGGTGGAAGCACCTTTAAATGACAGCGAGGCTCATTTGATCACTCAAGAGATAGAGAAGGAAAACAAAAAATATTGGTGCGTTAGTGGCATGGAGAACTGTGTAAAGGAAATAGGGACGTGGAGCAAAAAACTCATTGAAGCTCCGAATTCAGGACCTGAAGAATTAGAAATACTGGGCTCAGTAGCTGCTAGGGCATGTTTCTCTTTTGGAAGTGATTACAAGCAGCATGACAGGAAATGGGCAAGCCCTGTTCAAAATATATCTGTATGGCCTGCGAACAAAGCGTGGCTCAATCAGACTTTCTGGTGTCAGTTGCCAGAACAAGATCCCGAATATGATTTGACCTCTTTTCACTTTATGGACCCTAACGTAAAACCCCTAAAACTTCCAAGGGGAATTTTTCTTATTTGTGGTGATAAAGCGTGGGCTAGAATTCCAGCTAATCCAATAGGAGGACCTGGTACGTTTGGACGGTTATCAGCAATCTTGCCCACTCACAAGATGTTGATGAATCTCACACAACTTCTTCACTCCCGTCAGAAAAGAGCTATAACTACAGTTTTGATGAACAAAGCACAGACTTGCTCAATCCTTCTCCTGCTTGCAGCTCATGGCTGGAGGAGCTCCACATAACTCCACATAAGAGGTCAAATCTTTTGGTGCCTATTCATTTTAGTGTTTATTTGGTCACTGGTTTTTAAATGTTGTCTTCTCAAGTATTAAATAGTGTGCATGTGTGTGAGGGTTTGTTTTTTTAAAAGCCAGGTATGAAATTCTTGTTCTGTTATTTGCTTTATGATCCAGAAAAGTAACTGGCTACCAGTAAAGTCAAATCCTGAAGATGCATGTGAGAGGAAGATATATCATGCTGGATCCAACAGCCCGAGAGAGGTGAGGCTGCTGCCACTCCATGTCCCTAGGTCCAACCAGTAGCGAGACTGAAGGTGTATTCCCAGCAGGCACACCCACACAAAGCATACATATACACTATGTACATACATATATACATGGCCAGCCACAAAGAGCAACACAGACACTCAGAGCATTCACACAAACACAGCAAGCACCAATGGCCTCATCCTGCTCTCCACCCTGGCTGAGCAAGATGGAGGCCCACCAGTGAAAATGTATATACATGTGTACAAGGTGGATCCCTCCATAAGCTGGGCTCAGATGCTCAGTCTGCCCAGTAGCTGCCAGCTGTGTATGCATAATGGTTTGTACTAGAAACTGGAGTAGAGCTGTGGCTTTGGGGGCTCATATGTCCAGGAGCCAGCAACTGAAGAGACAGGGATCCAGGGCCCAGCTCAACTCAAATTCCGACCTCTTTTATTCTCAGCAAGCTATGTAAGCATTGATCCAGCTCTCCTTGCAAAACTCCTTGCAATACCAGCATCTATATGCTGGAGAACCTGATAAGGTCCCAGCCTTGCAAGCCTTGCCAGACAAGGTAAGCCCAGTTTGGCTGAAGAACTTATATACCCAATGGAAAAAGAAGACAGCTGAATTATTGGAGCCCAGCTTGAGCATCTGAGGCTGAAAATCAAAAGAAAACATCTTTTATTTAGAAAATATATCTTTGACTGAGAAGCTGTAGCAGGAGTTGACAATGCCACTTTTCCAGAGCATATGCATGCTATGGAAGACCCGATGTATAGCTAGCAAACCCATCATGGCCTGCCTGGTTGATCAGAGATCCCCTCATTGTAGGAGCATAAGAAAGAACAAGAACTAAAATAATCCTAAAGCTACAGTGACCTGCAAAACAATCCCTTCTTCTTCCATTCCTGACTCTTCTGGTTCAGCAGAGGAAAAAGCTTTGACCCAGGAAATTTATTAATGAGGAAAGGGAGGGGCCATTATACTGAGTTGTCATCAAAAGATAAAAAGTATTGGCTTCTGGAAGGGTGAGCTTTTCCAGTCACTCAGCTTGTTCCTGGTTGACGGTCCGTGCTTATTTGCTAAATTGCATGCTTAATAGCCTGATCCCCCAAGTACCAGGAAATCATACAATATTTGGCAAAACTGAACTATATCTTCAGTGTGAATAACTCTGGTATTTTAACTGTGTTAAAGATGGCAACGCCTTATTCTTACAAAGGGCTTTCCTGCTGGTTAGAGCTTAGCAACACCTAAACCAGTGTGAATCATCTCTAGGTGCTGCAAATTCACTACAACTATCCGGACCCTAAATTAAGAAATTACATTTGATGGATTGAAATGTTTAGCTTTTACAGCCTCATTTACAATCCACTGCTCCAGTGATGAATGTCAGAGAGTGTTACTACTGCAAACCCATTCCTTGGGACACGTAAATATAGTAACTGAAACATCACTTGATTTGGCAGCCCTAATACATCCTCTATCAACAATTGGGATTTTGCCATAAGAGATCTACTTAGTGACCAAGCTGTAATGAATAATAGGAATCTTTAAAATTCTTCTTTCCTGTTATAATGTGGGACATGGCTTAGTAAGTTTCATGAAGGCAAAATTTGTGCTCATTTTCCATACAGCAATAGGAACAGGCCTTAAGTTATGAACACCAGAGGAAGCCCTGATCCTATGCCAATCCCAGAAACACCATAAACCACTTACTTTATCCCTCATAGAGAAGGAATGAACATCAATAAACCTGGGGAACAAAGACGGCCACCTTTGCTACCTCACTTTCCTTTCCCTGCTTGTGTGTGAGATTTGTTCCCACTGGTGTTTTGTGACACTATGGAGCTCGTGGGTTCTCCACAAAATAGGGAAAACTCTGAGATGTGTCTCGACTGGAAACATGCCAGTAGAAGTAAGGAGGCAGTGAAGAAGCCTAAGGGCTAATACACAAAAATGGGAAGCATCTGAGATTAGTGGTGGGAAACTGAAGTGAGGTATTCCTGTTCCATCAGCACCTTCTGTATGCTGGAACATGTAAATGCAAAACATGCAAATGCTGGAGGTGACTCTGCTTGAGTCCTGGTTTTTTTGATTTTGTCATCCTTTCCTGTCACATCACTCCAGGCCCTTTGCTTACCAACCCTTTCTGACACTCCCTCCTCCATCATTCCTAGTTTAAAGCCCTCCTAATGAGATAAAAGATACCTTTGCCCTGCTTAGTGAGGCGGGTCCCACTTCTCCCAAGTAGATGCAGATCTGCAAACTGAGGCCCATGGTCATATAAAGTAAAACCCTGTTGCAGACACCAATTCCAGAACCAATTGTCAACATGCATTATCAGTCTCCTCCTCCTCATGCCTTTTCCCCTCACAGGCAGGACTGAGGAGAACACCACCTGGGCCCTCATGCCCTTAACTGCCACCTCCAGAGCTCTGTAGTCACTTTTGATACTCACCAGGTTGCCCTGGCGGTATCATTGGTGCCCACATTGGAAGAACAACAGGGCATAGTAGTCAGAAGGCCGCACAAACTTGGCCAGTCCCTCCACAACAACCCAGATCTGGGCTCCCCAGCCAGCAGCAAATCTCTCTTGTCAATAAGTCAGGTAGGCAGATGGGTGCCTGTCCCTTGCAGCAGGGTATCACCCGCTACTAGTTCCTGGTGGTCTTGCATGGTTTAGGGTGAGGTGGCCCAGATCCTTTGCTTGAAAGCATATCTGGCTTCTCTCACCTTTAAGGGCGGTGAACCGATTTTGTAGCTGTAAGCCCTTAGGTGAGGCAGGAGCCTTCCTCTTGGTGCCACAAGTCCCCAGCTTCCATTCTTCCCCTTCTCTAGAGGTTGCACGCTTACCTTAGTACTAGGGGTGGACACTGTCTGTGTCTCTACTGCAGTTGGGGTCTGGGGCTCTTAAAGCTGTTGTGTCTCAAAGAAGATCCTGTCTATCTCCCTTTCATCTTCTCTGATGCTGCACGGCCTGCTCACTTCCTCCCATAACCTGGTAACACAGCTCCTCCTGCAGGATAGAAGGCCATCTCTCCTGGCCTCAGAGAGGCCCCAGGCACTCCCTGCAACCTGGAAATGGAAGGTCTGCCTGCATCAAAGCCTCTGTCATAGCAGGGGCAGCTGCTCCAAAACCTGCCAGGGAAACTGCCCTGGGGGGTACCATCACCACAAGTGAAAACACTTAGACTGGCTTGAACTAAAAGGAAAACCCCTTCTTTGCAACTTTTTCTATAAGTTGCTACACTGGGCGTGGCTTTTATAGAGGCCTCTGCCTGGCACTTGCTAAGCAGGTGCTTGATCCTCCCTAATCAGGCTCCAGGGTCAAGGGCAGCTGACCAAGCTTGTTAGAAGCTGCTAGAGCTTCCTCAGGTCCACACCCTTTTAGTTGCCCTTACCTTGTCGTTACCTGACAGCAGCAGGAAATTGGAAAGTTTCTTAGAAGTTTTGTAGGAGTTCTCTGGTAATCCTGCACCCTGTCCCCAGAAGATCTACAAGCTCCCAAAGAAAAATGCAGAGACTGCTGCACAAACTGCTGCATCTGTTTTCTGCTTCTGTTAGCTGTGTCTCCCCTTCCTCCTCCTTTGGCATGACTGCTCATTGGGGATTAAAAGAGTTTACTTACAGAATATTAGAATTAATTGTGCGATTGCTTAAAATTAAGTTGAACTGAAACTTGTTTCGCTTAGCTTAGCATGAGTGATTGAAGTGCTGAGGCCTTAGGCCGCAAGCTGTAACTGAACTTCAGTTGAACTTCCGCTTAGTTGAAATAGAGAAGCACTGGGAGTAGACTTGCAAAACAAGATAAACTGCACCAAACCTATTATTCAAGGAAAAGACTTTAAAAAAAAAAAAAAAATGGTGACTCAACCACCTCCCTGGGCTGCCTGTTCCAGTGCCCAATGACCCTTTCTGTGAAAACCTTCCCTGGCTCAGCTTGAGGCCATTCCCTCTTGTCCTGTCCCCTGTCACTTGGGAGAAGAGGCCAGCACCCACCTTGCTACAACCTCCTTTCAGGTAGTTGTAGAGAGCAATGAGGTCTCCCCTCAGCCTCCTCTTCTTCAGGCTAAACAACAACAGCTCCCTCAGCTGCTCCTCGTAAGGCTTGTGCTCCAGCCCCTTCACCAGCTTCATTGCTCTTCTCTGGACTCGCTCCAGAGCCTCAACATCCTTCTTGTGGTGAGGGGCCCAGAAGTGAACACAGGATTCGAGGAGCGGTCTCACCAGAGCAGAGTACAGAGGGAGAATAACCTCCCTGGACCTGCTGGTCACCCCGTTCCTGATACAAGCCAAGATGCCATTGGCCTTCTTGGCCACCTGGGCACACTGCTGGCTCATGTTCAGTCGGCTGTCAACCAACACCCCTCAGGTCCCTCTCCTCCAGGCAGCTTTCCAGCCACTCTTCTAGTCTGTAGCACTGCACAGGGTTGTTGTGCCCCAAGTGCAGGACCCAGCATTTGGCCTTGTTAAACCTCATGCCATTGGACTCAGCCCAGCGGTCCAGCCTGTTCAGATCCCTTTGCTGAGCCTCCCTACCCTCCAGCAGATCAACACTTCCACCCAGCTTAGTGTCATCCACAAACTTGCTAAGGGTGCACTCAATGCCTTCATCCAGGTCATTGATAAAGACATTGAACAGGACTGGACCGAGCCCCGAGCCCTGGGAAGCACCACTTGTGACTGGCCTCCAGCTGGAGTTAACTCCATTTACCACCACTCTTTGGGCCTGGCCATCCAACCAGTTTTCCACCCAGGAGAGGGTGCGCCTGTCCAGGCCAGAGGCTGACAGTTTCCTAAGCAGAATGCTGTGAGAAACTGTGTCAAAGACTTTACTGAAGTCCAAGAAGACTACATGCACAGACTTTCCCTCATCCAGTAAGCGGGTCACCTTGTCATAGAAGGTGATCAGGTTAGTTTGGCAGGACCTGCCTTTCATGAACCTGTCTTGACTGGGCCTGATCACCCAGTTATCTTGCATGTGCTGTATGATAGCACTCAAGATCACCTGTTCCATGACCTTCCCCGGCACCAAGGTCAGACTGACGGGCCTGTAGTTTTCTGGATCCTCCCTCCGAGCCTTCTTGTAAAAGGGTGTAACATCAGCCAGCCTTCAGTCAAGTGGAACCTCCCCAGTCAGCCAGGACTGCTTGTAGATGATAGAAAGGGGTTTGTCAAGCACATCCACCAGCTCCCTCAATACCCTCAGGTGGATCCCCTCCGGCCCCATAGACTTGTGAATGTCTAATTGACCAAGCAAGTCTCTAACCACCTCCTCTTGGATCGTGGGAGCTTTGCTCTGCTCCTCTAGCCCGTGTGTATGTATACAGAGGGAACAATTTTTTATGTATACAGAGGGAACAAAAGGGCTTAAGATGAAGTGCTTAGGGATGTAATTTAGTAGTGGACAGGTATGGTTGGGCTCGATGATCTCGAAGGTCTTTCCCGATCTAGTGATTCTATGATTCTGTAGAGTAGGTCGAGGGAGCAAGTATATAAGAAGTCTTCCAGACCCCTTTCCTGTTCTCCCTGCTCCCTTCAAGTTTCACCAACGTGCAGCTAATAAAGTCAGCTAACAAATGCAGCAGTTGGCACAGAAGAGGGCAAAGAAAAGGGCCTCAGCTGAAATTCATACCAGAGTACACAGTATGGTGGTTCTAGTCTAAGGCAATTTATACATGAACAAATCCTGCTTTGCTGCTCCCAGGAAACCCACTGATCCACTTTTGGGGAAATGTGCCACCCAGAAGGTTGTGCTAAGTTCTCGCCAGTCATTGTGCCTGTGTCATATCATGCACAAACACCACCATGTCATTCCGAAAGGTCCGTCATATGTTTTCCTCTGAAAGTGAATGCAATAGCACTACTGCTGTATAAAGCATGCATGTTTCACTAGGTTCATAGTGTACTTTGCAGGGAAAACTTACATTTATTTACTTACAATGTCTATATAAAATAATTAAAAATATAACAGGGGATAGAGTAGATATTCAATCAAACTGGTTTTGTAAGACACTCTGAAGGTGCTTTCATTCTGATCAAAAGGTCAGTGCTTTGTGTCCTGATCCTGCAGTCACTTAACACTTGCTTATCTGAAGGTCATGATTATTCCACTGAAGCTCCATACCTGTGCATGTGTATGAGTTTGGAAAATGAAAGGCCTTACCTCCAGATTCATGGAAGCATCTTTATACAAACTTGGAGTAAGTTCAACCCATGTAAATGCTTTCCTGACCTGGGATAGTGGTGACCAGCTGAGTTTACGCGTCACATAGGCAAATTACAGCATCACTGAAGCCAGTGGCAATATCATTGCAAATTCCAAGGAGAACAAGATTTGATGCATGGTTATAAACACGGATATAGAATACTGTTCTTTCTTAAGAAAATGGACTACAATATACCTTCTTATGGACCACGCAAAGCAGGAGTCGGTGTTGAGTTGCCAAACTTGCACGTGCATGGGGTATGGTGGCTTTAAGCCATGTTTTTTGCCCTACCAACCCTGGGTTATTCAAGGGGTTGGAAATGCTACCAATATAAACTAAACTGAACGTATGTAAATGGTGTGGAGGTGGAATGGCACCTTGCATGTAGAATCTCCATTATTCAGTTTGATTACTTGTCCTTCCCCAACTTTAATGCTATTACCTATTAAGTATAAACACTCCTCTCTGTAGCTTGTATTGAAATACAGTATTATTAATCAAAGATAGCTTCTCAACAAAGATAGATGATACAGAAATATTTGCAAATGAACATATAACCCATCTCAGAGAATTAGGCATGTATATATGGTCATCAAGTAGAGAAGCTTAATATCGTTGCCATCTATGCAAAATGTAATAGCAATAAGGGGCAGAGAAATACTAATTTCTGTAAGCCAACTGTTATGCTAGAACCGTCTCTTTGCAAAATTACAACTAATATATGGAAGGTGCCAGAGTCATTTTACATACTGGATTTGCACCATTTGCGTAAAGCTGCCAACAAACAAATGAAAAAGAAAATAACCGAACACAATTTGTCTCTTTTTTTTTTTTTTTAAATCAAGAAAGAATATTCTGACATAATGCCTTGGTGACATTCATTAAGAAACTCTTCAAATGTTTCAAGAGAAATGTTCAAAGTTAATGACCTGTGCTGCGTGAATTCCATATAATATTAGGGAAACCCGGTATAATTACAGCAATTATATCTGTAACAGGTACACTGCTCTGGGATAATTTTGCTTCATTTTGGTTTTGTTTTTTTTTTTAAATGATTAAAAATTAAAGAAATACTTAAAAAATAGGGCCTATGTGTCAGCCTTCCAGGGAAGACTATTTTCTCTTAACAGAGCACTGACTAGGTGAAATTAGTCTGTAACCAGAAGTAACTTCTCTGGACCAGCTGTTCTAAATAAATGCTAAATTCTTCCATGGAAAGGAAGCATTAATAGCTAACAATTTCACAACAACAAATACATTATGCAAACACCACAGACCCCCTTGATATAAGAAAAAGAAGCAGATGTGTAGCTAACACACCTGAGAAGCTTCCACAGGCTCTGAGTTACAGAGGTTTCTTTGTGTTAAAATAAAAAAAGAAACTGACCTACTTGGATAGATTATTCTCTGCAATCTGTCTAATGTAATCGGTATTCTGGCTTAAAATTGAACAAAGCTTAAAACTCAATAAATTTCCTATTTTTAGAATCATAGAAGGGCTGAGGTTGGAAGGGACCTCTGGAGGTCATCTGGTCCAAACCCCGTGCTCAAGCAGGGCCACCTAGAGCACATTGCCCAGGACCGTATCCAGATGGCTTTTGAATACCTGCAAGGAGGGAGACTCCACAACCTCCCTGGGCAACCCATGCAAGTGCTCAGTCATCCTCGCAATAAAAAAAAGTGTTTCCTTATGTTCAGAGGGAACCTCCTGTGTTTCCGTTTGTGCCCATTGCCTCTGATCCTGTCACTGGGTACCACTGAAAAGAGCCTGGATCTGTCTTCTTTCCGCTCTCCCTTCATATATTAAGATACATTGAACCCCCGAGCCTTCTCCAGGCTAAGCAGTCCCAGCTCCCTCAGCCTTTCCTCATGGGAGAGATGCTCCAGTCCCTTAATCTTCTTTGTGGCCCTTTGCTGGACTCTCTCCAGTAGCTCTATATTTCTCTTGTACTGGGGACCCCAGAACAGGACACTGTACTCCAGCTGTGGCCTCACCAGTGCTGAGCAGAGGGGACCTTTGACCTGCCGGAAATACTTTGCCTGATGCAGCCCAGAAGACCATTCGCCACCTTTGTGGCAAGGGCACATTGCTGGCGCATATTCAACCTGATGTCCACCAAGACCCCCAGGTCCTTTTCTGCAAAGCTGCTTTCCAGATGGGTGGCCATAGTGGTGCTTGGGCTTGTTCCTCCCCAGGAGCAGGACTTGGCACTTCCCCTTGCTGAACTTCAAGAGGTTCCTGTAAGCCCATTTCTCCGGCCTGTCAAGGTCCCTTGGGATGGCAGCATGACCCTCTGGCATATCAGCCACTCTTTCCAGTTTTGGTGCTGTCTGCAAACCTGCTGAGGGTACACTCTGCCCCATCATCCAGCTCATTAATGAAGGTCTTGATCATGACTGGACCTAGTATTGACCCCTGGGGTATGCCGCTAGTCACTGTCCTCCAACTAGACTTTGCGCTGCTGAACACCCTCGGGACCTGGCCATTCAGCCAGTTGTCTCCTCTTGGGGATCCTGAGTGCAGAGGTCACAAGCTTGAGCTGCACGTTTCTTTCCCAAAGACTGCAAGGAGTATTGGATAGCTGGATAACTCCAGGGTCACCAACCTCTGGCACTCCATGCTGGAGCAGGTGGATATTTCCTGAAGGAACTGTGGCCCGTGAAGAGCCCATGCAGGAGCAGGTTCTCCTGGCAGGACCCGTAGAGAGTAGCCCGTAGAGAGGACCCACGCTGGAGCAGGGGAAAAGTGTGAGGAGGTAGGAGTGGCAGAGAAGAACTTTTATGTTCTGGCACCACCCCTCATTCCCCATCTCCACTGCACCACTCGGGACAGGAGGGAGGTAGAGGAGTTGGGAATGGAAGAGTGAAGTTGAGCCTGGGAACAAGGGGGGGAAGCTCTTTTAGGGTTTGTTTCTCACACCCCCTCTCTTCTTCCCAGGCTCAAATTCGCTCCTTCATTTCCAACTCTTCTGCTTCCTCCCTGCCCCATGAGTGGTGCAGTGGAATGGGAAATGGGGGTTGCAGTTGGTTCATAACAGTTCATCTCTGCCGCTCCTTCCTCCTCAGAATGTTCCCCTGCTCCAGCGTGGGGTCCCTCTGTGGCAATGAAGGAGACGCAGACCTCGCAGTTTTCTCTAAGCATCTTCTTATAATCAGCACGGCATACAGCAGTCAAATTAAGAAAGTACACTGGCTTCTCTCTTTCAAGCAGATTTATAAGGCCCTTTGGTTCCTGAACTAAGAAGACAAACAGGATATTTTGTTTTGTCTATTCCATACCCACACTCTCATGACTTTTCAGTCACGTCTCCAGTCCACTTATTCCCAGGTGGGTTTTTCCAGCCTGGCTTTCTCACACACTCAGGATTCTTGTTCGGAACACCTGGTCTTCTAATCATGTTTGTTCTGATATGCTTGGTACCAGCTTCATGCTTTATCTTAGTCCCAATTAATCTTCCATATACTTGGTGTCGCTCCCACATCCCTCCCATGGGATAGAGTTCTTCATGAACTAATCCAACCTGAGGAGGGCCAATACCTCCCCACAACACACTGCCTCTCCTGTCCTGAGCGACCGCCATAACAGATGGAGTCTAAATCCTTGGACTTAAATGAACTCAATGGACATTTTATATGGGTGGCCCATAGACTAAGGGAATGATGTCTGTGGGCAGGAATGGAGTGATGGCTGATGAGGATGTATTGGATAGTGTGGGTCCTGAGCATGACGTAAATTGTATGGAATAAGGGGCAGAGATTGTTCTTGTTTTGGATGGGATAACTTTCTTCATAGAAGCTTGAATAGTGCTATGCTTTGGATTTGTGATGGAAATGGTGTTGATAACACACCAATGGTTTAGCTATTGCTGAGCAGTGTTTGCACAGTGTCAAAGCCTTTTCTATGTTTTCTATATCCTCCTTGACATAAGAAGGATATGGAACTGTTGGAATGGGTCCAGAGGAGGGCTACAAAGATGATCAGAGGGCTGGAGCACCTCCCATATGAAGGCAGGCTGAGAGAGTTGGGCTTGTTCAGCCTGGAGAAGAGAAGGCTCCAAGATCTTATAGCAGCCTTCCAGTACCTGAAGGGGGCCTACAAGAAAGCTGGGGAGGGACTGTTTACAAAGGCTTGTAGTGATAGGACTAAGGGCAATGGGTATAAACTGGAGAGGGGCAGATTTAGACTAGACATAAGGAGGAATTTCTTCGCTATGAGAGTGGTGAGGCACTGGAACAGGTTGCCCAGGGAAGTTGTGGACACCCCATCCCTCAAGGTGTTCAAGGCCAGGTTGGATGGGGCCTTGGGCAGCCTGATATAGTGGGAAATGTCCCTGCCCATCGTAGAGGGTTTGGAACTAGATGATCTTTAAGGTCCCTTCCAACCCTAACTATTCTACGATTCTATTTCTCATTCTGCCCCGCCAGTGAGTAAGCTGAGGGTGCACAAGAAGTTGTGAGGGGACTGCTGACCCCAAACTGACCAAAGGGACATTCCATTCCATATGACATGACTCTCATCAGTGTTATAGAAGATTCTCCCGCCGAGTTGTGAGGTTCAGACTGGACCCGCTTGCTTTCTCAGCTCCTCCTCAGAGAAGAATCTAGGTGCAGCTGGATCCAGTCTTAGCCCCCAACTGCAAAGAAGAGTTCAGACCCTAGGTTCTGCCACAGAGTCGGCTTATTTCAGCTCGAGCTCTGACCTTCCCGCGAGGGACCCCTCTTGGTTGTTTCCCTGTGCTTTTAGGGCCTCACAATCTATTACACGAGGTATTCACACGACATGCACGGACCTTTTGTCCAGTCAATTTATTTAGCCACTCTTCGTCTACAATGACTGCAGTAAAAATCCAGTCATTGTAGCCATCGGGGAAAAAAAACAGCTTGGTTGAGCAGAGAGATCTGGGTGGATATCAAAAAAAAGAGGAATGTCTATGAGCTTTGGAAGAAGGGGCAGGCATCTCGGGAGGACTACAGGGAGGAAGTGAGATCATGCAGAGGAAAAATCAGGAGAGCTAAAGCCCAACTAGAACTCAAACTGGCCATTTCTGTGAAAGATAATAAAAAATCTTTCTACAAATACATCAACAGCAAAAGGAGGACGGAGAATATCCAGTCTTTATTGGATGTAAAGGGAACAACTGTGACAGGGGATGAGGACAAGGCTCAGGTACTTAATGCCTTCTTTGCCTCAGTCTTTAATAGAAAGGAAAATTGTTCCCTCTGTATACATACACACGGGCTAGAGGAGCAGAGCAAAGCTCCCACGATCCAAGAGGAGGTGGTTAGAGACTTGCTTGGTCAATTAGACATTCACAAGTCTATGGGGCCGGAGGGGATCCACCTGAGGGTATTGAGGGAGCTGGTGGATGTGCTTGACAAACCCCTTTCTATCATCTACAAGCAGTCCTGGCTGACTGGGGAGGTTCCACTTGACTGAAGGCTGGCTGATGTTACACCCTTTTACAAGAAGGCTCGGAGGGAGGATCCAGAAAACTACAGGCCCGTCAGTCTGACCTTGGTGCCGGGGAAGGTCATGGAACAGGTGATCTTGAGTGCTATCATACAGCACATGCAAGATAACTGGGTGATCAGGCCCAGTCAAGACAGGTTCATGAAAGGCAGGTCCTGCCAAACTAACCTGATCACCTTCTATGACAAGGTGACCCGCTTACTGGATGAGGGAAAGTCTGTGCATGTAGTCTTCTTGGACTTCAGTAAAGTCTTTGACACAGTTTCTCACAGCATTCTGCTTAGGAAACTGTCAGCCTCTGGCCTGGACAGGCGCACACTCTCCTGGGTGGAAAACTGGTTGGATGGCCAGGCCCAAAGAGTGGTGGTAAATGGAGTTAACTCCAGCTGGAGGCCAGTCACAAGTGGTGCTTCCCAGGGCTCGGGGCTCGGTCCAGTCCTGTTCAATGTCTTTATCAATGACCTGGATGAAGGCATTGAGTGCACCCTTAGCAAGTTTGCGGATGACACTAAGCTGGGTGGAAGTGTTGATCTGCTGGAGGGTAGGGAGGCTCAGCAAAGGGATCTGAACAGGCTGGACCGCTGGGCTGAGTCCAATGGCATGAGGTTTAACAAGGCCAAATGCCGGGTCCTGCACTTGGGGCACAACAACCCTGTGCAGTGCTACAGACTAGAAGAGTGGCTGGAAAGCTGCCTGGAGGAGAGGGACCTGAGGGGTGTTGGTTGACAGCCGACTGAACATGAGCCAGCAGTGTGCCCAGGTGGCCAAGAAGGCCAATGGCATCTTGGCTTGTATCAGGAACGGGGTGACCAGCAGGTCCAGGGAGGTTATTCTCCCTCTGTACTCTGCTCTGGTGAGACCGCTCCTCAAATCCTGTGTTCACTTCTGGGCCCCTCACCACAAGAAGGATGTTGAGGCTCTGGAGCGAGTCCAGAGAAGAGCAACAAAGCTGGTGAAGGGGCTGGAGCACAGGCCTTACGAGGAGCAGCTGAGGGAGCTGTTGTTGTTTAGCCTGAAGAAGAGGAGGCTGAGGGGAGACCTCATTGCTCTCTATAACTCCCTGAAAGGAGGTGTTAGAGAGGAGGGCGATGGCCTCTTCTTCCAAGTGACAGGGGACAGGACAAGAGGGAATGGCCTCAAGCTCCGCCAGGGGAGGTTTAGGCTGGACATTAGGAAAAAATTTTTCACAGAAAGGGTCATTGGGCACTGGAACAGGCTGCCCAGGGAGGTGGTTGAGTCACCTTCCCTGGAGGTGTTTAAGGCACGGGTGGACGAGGCGCTAAGGGGCATGGTTTAGTGTTTGATAGGAATGGTTGGACTCGATGATCTGGTGGGTCTCTTCCAACCTGGTTATTCTATGATCCTATGATCTACCCATCTTTTAAATATCTCCAGGGATAGTGACTCAACCACCTCCCTGGGCTGCCTGTTCCAGTGCCCGATGATGACCCTTTCGGTGAAGAAATTTTTCCTTATGTCCAGTCTGAATCTCCCCTGGCACAACTTGAGGCCATTCCCTCTCGCCCTATCGCCTATCACTTGGGAGAAGAGACCAACACCCACCTCGCTACAACCTCCTTCCAGGTAGTTGTAGAGAGCAATGAGGCCTCCCCTCAGCCTCCTCTTCTCCAGGCTAAAGAACCCTAGTTCCCTCAGCCGCTCCTCGTAAGACTTGTGCTCCAGAACCTTCACTAGCTTCGCTGCTCTTCTCTGGACACGCTCCAGGACCTCAATGTCCTTCTTGTAGTGAGGGGCCCAAAACTGAACACAGGATCCGAGGTGCAGCCTCACCCATGCCGAGTACAGGGGCACAATCACTTCCCTGGTCCCGCTGCCCACGCTGTTTCTGAGTCAGGCCAAGATGCTGTTGGCTGCCTTGGCCACCTGGGCACACTGCTGGCTCATTTCCAGCCAGCTGTCAACCAACATCCCCAGGTCCTTCTGCGTCAAGCAGCTTTCCAGCCTGTAGCGCTGCACAGGATTGTTGTGTCCTGAGTGCAGGACTCGGCACTTGGACTTGTTGAACCTCGTCCCCTTGGTCTCAGCCCATCAATCCAGCCTGTTAAGATCCCTCTGTAGAGCCTCCCTGCCCTCAAGCAGGTCGACACATTCTCCCAGCTTAGTGTCATCCATGAACTTACTAAGGGTGCACTTGATTCCCTCGTCCAGGTCATTGATAAAGATAGCGAACAGGACTGGAGCCAGCACCGAGCCCTGGGAAGCACCACTTGTGACCGGCCTCCAACTGGATTTAACTCCAGTTACCACAATTCTTTGGGCCCGGCCACGGAGCCAATTTTTTACCCAGCAGAGGGGACGCCTGTCCAGGCCAGTGGCAGCCAGTTTCTCAAGCAGAATATTGTGAGAAATGGTGTCAAAGGCTTTACTGAAGTCCAAGTATACTACATCCATAGCCTTTCCCTCATCCATTAAGCGGGTCACCTTGTCATAGAAGGAGATCAGGTTAGTTTGGCTGGACCTGCCTTTCATAAACCCTAGAAACAGGAACAGCTAACTTTAGTAGTCAAGAGTATTCCTTTCAAAACTTAAGATTTGGGGAGGGGTTTTTATCACAAAGGGTCAGTTATTTCACAGTAGCATTTCTGTACCGTTTGGTTCTTGTACAATCTCAGAATTTGTTGGGCTAACGGTATAGCAGTCTTCATTTCTAAAGATGAACTTACACTATGAGAAAACTCAAGCACTTTTGTTGATTTATTACAAAAACAGATTATCAGATTCTCTATTTGAAAATACCTACATGTCACAAAAAGACGTTGCACTGGATCTGGCTGGGAACTTTCTTCATAGCAGCCCGTATGGTGCTGTATTTTAGATCCGTGGCTAAAACAGTGCTGATAATACACCGATGTTTTGGATATTGCCGAACAGTGTTTGCTTTCTCTCTTTTTCCCCACTCTGGCCACCCCACCCCCCCAATAGCGTAGACGTGGGCAAGTATTTGTGAAGATACACATGTGGGACAGTTGACCCAAACTGACCAAAGGGATATTCCATGCCTTATGAAGTCATGCTCAGCAATTAAAACAAAGAGGGTTTGATCTTTCCAAAGTAGCCATTGCTTGGAGACTGCCTGGGCGTCAGTCTGCTGGTGGGAGGTGGTGAGTGATTGCTTCGGCATCACTTTTGGGGTTTTTTCCTCTCTTTTCTTCACAGTTTATCAACTGTCTTTTTCTTAACCCACATGTTTTTCCTTGTGTTTGGTTTGGGTTTTTTTTCTTCAAATTTGTCCCACATCCTGCTGTGAGGGAAGTGAGCAAGCAGCTGGTGGGTGGTTAGTTTCTGGCCAGGGTCAACCCACTGCAGACATATAGAAAGCTAAATAAATATGAAGCTCAGTAGGACTTTTTCCTCCTAAAATTAATTCATTTCCAGATTTTAAGCCTCTCAAAAATTACTCCTTGATTTCAACACAAACCCAATACGTATCTTCACATACAGAATTCAAGCAGCCCTTCCACAACTTAAAAAAAACTAATGACAGCTAATGACTACTAGACAGTGCTACATGTCAAAAAAAAGAGACTTATAAAGCACCATAAGCCAAGAACACACCACAGCGTGGGATCTGCAGTGTAATGTAGAAGTCGCTTTCAGCATCAGCAGTGCTACCACACAAACAGACACACACCCACACACACATTGGCAAGACAGAGGCACAACACAATTTATCTGTTTTCTTCTCTATGGGTGTCTGAAAACACTCTTCTCGACACAGAACTGGAAGAGCAGAATAGGTGATGAGAAGGAAAAGAGGACAGGTAAAGAGATAGCAGCAGCAGCCTGCAGACGGAGGTTGGAGGGAGTGTCTTACCCTGGCTGGCCAATGAGGATAACCTTTCATCTTAGCAAAGATCAAGTCTCCGGGTTTGAAATCTCGGCTCATCTGCACTTCCTTTTCCCGCCACCGAGGTGCTTCCAGACGCTCAGGATCACACTGCTACAGATTAAAAAAAACAGGGGATGGGAAGACGATGCCAATAGAGCGCTCCGCCAAGGGGAGCCCCCACCCCACGTCATTATCCTCCCGCCTTGTGGCTAGAAGGATACCGAAACCAAGCTGCCAAATACATTTACATCTACATACACGCGCCCACACCCCCTCCTAGCACAGACACCACCCAAACTCATCTCTGACCCCCAGACCCCTCTCCGCCCATGCGTAGCACCCCCTAACCTCATCCCAACCTGCTTACATTCGCACGTGACTTCCTCCCTCTGCTCGTGCTCACTCCCCTTCCCCGCGCAGTCAAGACCACACGCATGCATATGAAACATACTTTGTATAATATACATACATAAATACGAGATATATGTATATATACACGCTCCTCCACCAAAGCTTCCCCGAGGGCAACAGTGCTCCCGCCGTACCATCTGTCCCCACGCGTATGCGCATGCGCCAGAACAGGAAGAGGGGCGGAGGAACAGAATTTTGCTTGCCCTTCCCCCATATCTTCAACGGTTGCAGTCTAGTCTTTACCACATTCGTGTCCAATCCCTTCAGGCTGCGGTAGAAAATACCACTATGCTCCCTCTCTCCCTCTAGAAAGCTTGTTGATACTAACTGGAGCGAAAAGAAAAACAAAACAAAGAGAAAGAATAAACAAGCCGGGCTGAAACAAGCTTAATCCTTTCCCTTGTGGGTGTGTAGAAGGCTAAAGGGGGAAAGAAAGAAATGGTATTGTCTTCCAGCGTTAGAGAAGGGAAAGAGACCCTAATTTGTGTTCTCCCCCTATAGAACAGGTTAAATCGTTCACTCCTTTTGCGGCTGCTGCTTGGAGAGGGAGGAGAGGAGGGGAGGAGATGTGATATCCTACAAGAAAGCTGGAGAGGGACTATTCGTAAAGGCTTGTGCTGATAGGATGAGGGGGGGAACGGGTATAAACTGGAGGGGGCAGATTTAGACTAGACATTAGGAAGAATTTCTTCACCATGAGAGTGGTGAGACCCTGGAACAGGTTGCCAAGGGAAGTTGTGGCTGCCCCATCCCTGGAGGTGTTCAAGGCCAGGTTGGATGGGGCCTTGGGTAACCTGATCTAGTGGGATGTCCCTGCCCATGGCAGGGGGTTGGAACTAGATGATCTTTAAGGTCCCTTCCAACCCTGACTATTCTATGGTCTGTCACAGTAGGGGATATGGGAAAAAAGAGAAGCACTTCCGTAGAGGAGGCAGTGGCAGCTGTATTTTGGTAAGGTGGAGGGAAGAGGCGGTCTGCATGTACTGAGTACTGCATGGCCTTAGCAAGTTTGACCTGCTTGTGCAGGCAGTTACCTGGGAGGGAGCTGCCCCCGGACAGCAGGCAGCTCCTGGTAAAAAGTGTGCAGAAACAGAGAGAGAAAAGTCTGCTGAGAAGCGCTGATCCTGGACTTCCGGGAGCTGGGGAAAGGTTTGTTCTGGCTGAGGCGGCTTCATCTTGGCTTCAGGAGTCTGCATCATTTCTTCCCTTAGGTATGCAAAGCTGTGTTCCCTGTTTGCCACCTCCAAAGGACAATGGTTATTGCTAGTGATAGTTCAGGTTGGCAATTCACCTCTATTTTGCAAGTACACTTTTGGGGCAGTGAGGGGAAAAAAAAAAAAAAGTAACAGATGGTTTGGGGCCATTGGTAAGAGATGTCCTCCTCAAAGCAGGGTATAATGAGAACACCAACATGAAACTGCGTTGCAAGCTTTCCAAAGAATGAAAAGAAAGAGAGAGTCAAGGTCCAACTGTAGTTAAGCAATCATTTTTCATGCAAACATTTTATTTTGGTGTTGGCTCACATGCAGTATAGAATGCTGTTTTTTCAGAACTGTGTGTGACTAATTCTGCTAATATTACATTCATTAGCTGCAATCTGGTAATTAGTGTTTCATGACTTGACTTAGGTCTTCAACCCTTTTCATCAACTTTTTACTTGTGCATGCTTCAGGATGTAATTATGATACTTTTGTACCTTAGGTCTTCAAGTGTGTGGCTAGAAAGTTACTGAAAAGGCTGCACATAGTTTGTCCAGAAATGTGGAATGCCTATGTTTGTTCCACTATCTCTCAAAAGTAAGATGTACTTGCTCAGGAGTTACAGAGCATGACATTGTTACAGATCATCTGAAATACTGTTCTTTATAATCAGTGAGAGAGAAAACTGAAATATGTGTCCTTTAAATATGTGAAGATAGGCTTGAGATGTAATATTCAATCCTGACTCTGGAATTTCTCACATCTTGTTGGTGCTTAGCTCCTGTGATGTTCTCAGAATGATATTTAGCTAAAACTAATGGTATGGTCAATTTTAGGCTTATTTTTGTCGAGGCAGAAAAAAAATCCTATCCCTAGCAGGAATACCGAATTCCTAAGGGAAGCACAAGAGCTTATAAAAAAAATGAAATATCACTAACGCATTTGACAAGGACAAAAAATCCCCCTGTGTTTTCCTCACTTCCTACGCACAAATGCCTGACTGTTTGGGACTCTGTGGTGCTGTGTTTTGGATTTGTGATCAAACAGTGTTTTGGCTATTGCTGAGCAGTGCTTGCACAGAGTCAAGGCCTTCTCTGCTCCTCACACTGCCCCACCAGCGAGTAGACTGGAGATGCACAAGTTGGGAGGGGACACAGCTGGGACAGCTGAACCCAACTGACGAAGGGGATACTCCATATCCTATGACATCATGCTCAGCAATAAAAGCTGGGGGAAGAAGGAGGAAGGGAGGACGTTCATGGTTATGGTGTTTGTCTTCCCAAGTAACCATTATATGTGTTAAGGCCCTGCTTTCCAGGAAGTGGCCGGACATCCGCCTGCCAATGGGAAGTAGTGAACGGATTCCTCTTTTTGCTTTCCTTGAGAACATGGTCATTTTTTCAGTCTTTGGAAAATTAATATTTCTCAGGAATTAGAAGACTTATACCTTGTACAAGACTTAAGTGAAAATATTTTCTTTAAGGAAAGTACTGATTAAAGTATGCTTGCCTCCAGAAAATGGAAAGAATGTATATTAAAATACAATTTAAGAAGTAGAGAAAATGAATGAAGAAATTTAAGAGGCTTATATTTTGTTTGTAACCAGGCTCACTTATGCATTCTTAAGTAAACATAAACCTGAAACCAAATAAAACATTCAAGTACAGCCTCTAATAGAATGGAAAAGTATATATTCTGCAAGCAGTCTTTATGATATAAACTGTACAGTGAAGTAAAAAACTATATTATTTCTTTTAAATTTTGAGTAGGAGCATATCACTATTTTTTTTCCAGCAAATGGTTTTATTCTGAATGACAATATCTGTAGAGCTTCAAGTAGAGAGCTTGTTGTGGTTTGACCTCGGTTGGTTGCCAGACCTCTACCCAGTCACTCTCTCACTCCCCCTCCTCAGCAGGACAAGGGGAGAAAATAAGATGAGAGCGCTCATGGGTTGAGATAAGGACAGGGAGATCACACACCAATTGCCATCACGGGTAAAACAGACTCGACTTGGGGAATTATGTTTTCATTTATTGCAAATTAAAAATAGAGTAGGATGGAAGGACAAAGCTAAAAAATACCTTAAAATACCTTCCCTGCTTCTTCCCAGGTAATTTAACTTCTCCATTCCCAACTCCTCTACCTCCACCACTGCAGACCAGTGCAGGGGGGGATGGGGAATGGGGGCTTGTAGTCAGTTCATCACAGCTCATCTCTGCCACTACTTTTACTACTTTTCCTTGACATTTTTTTCTGCTCCAGCATGGGTCCCCCACAGGCTGCAGCTTCCTTCAGGGCATATCTAGCTGCTGTGGCATGGAGTTCTCCACAGGCTGCAGTGTGGATATCTGCTCCACCATGGTTTTCTCCACAGGCTGCAGGGGAACAACCTGCTTCACTGTGGCCCTCTCCATGGGCTGTAGGGGTATTTCTGCTTTGGCACCTGGAACACTATTTCCTCCTCCTTCACTGACCTTGTTTTTTGCAGGGTTGTTTCTCATGCTTTTTTCCCCGACTCCTCTCTTACAACTGCTGTGTGGTGTTTTACCCTTTCTTAAATATCTTTTCACGGAGGCACTAACAGTGTCGCTGATTGGCTCAGCTTTGGTCAGCAGAGGGTCCATTATGGAGCTGGCTGGAACTGGCTCTATCTGGCATGGGGGCAGCCCCTGGTCTTTCTCACAGAGACCACCCTTGCAGCCCCTGCTACCAAAACCTTGCTACGTAAACCCAATAGAGAGCTATTACTTGACGCTAGTCCACTAATAAGCAGTAGGTTATTGTTGCCACACTTGTTTCACAGAGCCTATATGAACTTAGAATCACTTCCTCCCCACAAGCAGTTGGTTAGCTGGATCTCGTGTGTTTAAAACAGTAGTTTCAACTGATTTCCTGCAGGTGTGGGTTACATTACCTTACAGAGAGGCAATTTGATAACCTGTCTGAATACGAAACAGTTGCTCCTTACTCTTCCTGAGGTCAGGACCATACTGAAATATTGTATTTTCGCTCCTCCTGAATTTCAAGCACTGCACTTTATAAGTTAATGTTAAATTCAGTTAATATTATGGTTTTGATTTCTTTCTATTAATGCCTTGCTAAAATATTATGCCTTTATTTAGACTGAAATATTTATTGGCTTTACAGTAATATGTAAGACCTTTTACACGTTATATGGAGTTCTTTTAATATGGCAGGAAGGAAATGGTTGTTTGTCTGTCTTGCTGTAGTAATAGAGCTGTGCTAGCCTAAATGAGTGCAGCAACACTATTTTGTCTGAAGTAATTTTTGTCAGTTAGTGAATGTGTACTACTGTGCTTTGTTGGGTTTTTTTTTAAAGATATGCACAGCATTTTAGGTAGGTGCTTTAGTCTGCTAGTAGGGTCAAATGCTTGGTAAATTATTATGGTGCTAAACCCTAGTGGAATTTGGGAACATGGTATTTAAATCTCTATGAGTCCTTCCATGCTATCCCATAATTTGTCTTGTTTCCTAGAGCCAATACCATTTTCCTACTGATTCAGTTTCAAACTAGTTTTCAGACTGCAGACAGGCAACAGAGAGCAAGCCCTGTTCAGTACTGGGGTTTTCAACATCACGAAAGTACTGTTTTATTTTTCAGAGCCACATCACAATGACTTTCAACTGCATGCACCTGGACAAAGTCAAACAAAATTATTTGTTTGGCATATAATGAATAAATTTTAAAAATACCATATGATTCATAAATAGCAAAAATACAGATAAAAGACATTTGTGCAGATCAGATCACAAACTGAGCATAAAGATCTGTGACTGTTGCTTTGGAGGGTGTGAAAAGTTGAGGGAGCGATTGCCCCTTCCGTTTACTGTATCCTGAAGGACATTATGACCAGGCTGTCTCTGACTCTACAGCTTAGAAAATTTCAACCCAAACAGTAATATTCTGGTAAAGCTAAAAGCAGCAGGAATTAATCTTGAAATAAAAAGTGCCAAGGGACTCTCACCCGATATATTTTGTAATTAAGATGCCATGCTTTTGCCTAAGCCCAATTCAGAATCTGAACCAACCAATTATTCTTTAAATATAGTATTAGGTATCGTGTTTTCCTGAGTGAGAACTACTATCCCTAAAACATGCCTGATGTGTTTGGCAGACAGAAACATATGCATGTGTGTGTATGTATTTCAGCAGTTTGGGGAAATAATGGATTTACCTCGTACATTGTGCAGGCTCCCTGGATGCATTCAGTAAATGATATGACACAGGCACAATGACTGGCGAGAACCTAGCACAACCTCCTGGGTGGCACATTTCCCCAAAGGTGGATCAGTTGGTTCCCTGGGAGCAGCGAAGCAGGATTTGTTCATGTATAAATTCCTTAGACTAGGATCCCTCATCTGCAGATCTCGTTAACAGTGAGAACACGCACAAAGAAATATTATATAGGCTCATAGAATCATTAAGGTTGGAAAAGACCTCTAAGATCATCAAGTCCAACCGTCAGCCCAACGTCACCATGCCTACTAAACCATGTCCCAAGTCTAAATGCTTTTCGAACACCTCCAGGGATGGTGATGCAACTTGAGGCCATTTCCTCTCATCCTAACAATCATTACTTGGGAGAAGAGACCAGCCCCCGACCTCGCTACAACCTCCTTTCAGGTAGTTGTAGAGAGCAATAAGGTCTCCCCTCAGCCTCCTCTTCTCCAGGCTAAACAATCTCAGTTCCCTCAGCCGCTCCTCGTAAGACTTGTGCTCCAGACGCTTCACCAGCTTTGTTGCCCTTCTTTGAACACGCTCCAGCAACTCAGTGTCATTTTTGGAGTGAGGGGCCCAAAACTGAACACAGTGTTCTGGGTGTGGCCTCACCAGTGCCGAGTGTGGGGGCACGAGTATGGGGGCACAATCACTTCCCTGGTCCTGTTGGCCACACCATTTCTGATACAAGCCAGGATGCTGTTGGCCACCTTGGCCACCTGGGCACACTGCTGGCTCATATTCAGCCAGCTGTCGACTGACACCCCTAGGTCCTTTTGCACCAGGCAGTTTTCCAAGCACTCTTCTCCAAGCCTGTAGCGTTGCATGGGGTTGTTGCGACCGAAGTGCAAAACCCGGCACTTGGCTGTAGCTATTAAGGCACGGACCCCGTCCATGAGGTGACAAACGAGATCACTTTATTGAGTGGACGCAAAACCTTATATAGTGTTTCTGTACCCAGTCAGCAGCTACCCTAGCGAATTCCCACCAATGAGAATCCCGCAGTTACAGTGATAGAGTGCAACCCACTATTTACCACAGATGTGCCCCTTATCTTCATGTTTTCTGTCTAATGCATTCTTTTCTTATTAACTCACGGGTCTTAGTAAAGATTCCAAGGTCTCAACAAGCTAGCAAGCATGAGAACACCAGCCGTTTGTTCTGTGCTTGCTGCTAACATCACGGGTATGCCAAGGCATCGGCCGCTTGTCCCAGCATACGCGCGACAGTGGAATCTTTTATGCCCGCACTTGGCCTTGTTGAATCTCGTACAGTTGGCCTCAGCCCATCGATCCAGCCTGTCCAGATCCCTCTGTAGAGCCTTCCTACCCTCAAGCAGATCAACACTCCCGCCCAATTCCGATCAGGGCCTGATCCCCCTGGTTGTCCTGCACATGCCTGGTGAGCGCACTCAAGATGAACTGCTCCATAATCTTCCCCGGTACCGAGGTCAGACTGATGCCTACCTGTTGATTAATTTCATGGCATGCTTTAGACTGACAGTGACACTGTGTTCCACTGTTGTTTTTCACTTGCTAGATTTGCATGATGAAAGCATCTCTTGAAGGACCGTCTGATCAGTTCAGAGCTGGGAGAAGTTCAGTTCTGAGCTTATTCTGAAACAGGCTGTATCACTGCAGTACATAATCTGAACATGCTGTTTTGCTAAGCGTTTCAAGTAGGGCATGAGGGTATCCACAGATCCAGATGTTGACAAATTTGAAAGGACTTGTGTTCCAGTAATCTTTGCCTAGTTTGCTCCAGTCTTTTGTCTCCTCACATCCCTCCCCTATCTCCATATATTTGCCTAATCGTTGCCTTTATACTGTGGCCTAGATGGATGAGCCAGAGAAGTGGGGATAGTTTTGTATGTAAATAATTTCCTTCTATGCACAACTCTGAAGCACTCTCCCCCTGAGTGTGGTGTGCTCAAGCCTTCAGTCACATGGATGTATCTAGTCTGTCTGCCCTACCCCCCCGCCTTCTTAGTTCTTAAGAAAGGTGAGTATTGTTTGGGACTAGCCCTCTGTTACTGACTAGACCTCCAGGAAAACAAATTAAGAGACGGGAAATTTTTTCTTGGCATTCAGACTCAGCTTTCTTGGCCATATGCAGGTGTCTGTTTTGCTATTTGCTTGTGATTTCCATTTCTTTTTTTCTCTCCATAGAAAGAGGCATATTTTTGCCTGTTTTCTCTCTCCTGATTTCAGACAGCCCTCGGAAACCTTATGCTTTGATACTCTCTGAATACGACCATCCAACCAGTTTCTTATCCAAATCCATATCTCTCCGATTTAGAGAGGAGGATGTTGTGGGGGACCGTGTCAAAGGCTTTACAGAAGTCCAGACAGATCACATCCGTCGGTTTACCCGTGTCCACTGCTGCGGTTACCCCATCACAGAAAGCCACTAAGTTGGTCATACAGGATTGATTTGCCCTTGGTGAAGCTGTGCTGGCTGCCATTAATCGCCTCCCTGTCCTCCATGTGCTTTAGCATGTCTTCTAGGAGGATCTGTTCCCTGATCTTCCCAGGCACAGAGGTGAGGCTGACAGATCGGTAGTTCCCAGGATCGTCTTTTCTACCCTTTTTAAAAATGGGCACAATGTTACCCTTCTTCCAGTCACCAGGGGCTTCTCCTGATTGCCATGCCTTTTCAAATATCATGGAGAGTGGCTTGGCAACCACATCAGCCAATTCCCTCAGGACTCTGGGATGCATCTCATCAGGTCCCATAGAAATGTTCAGGTTCCTCAGGTGTTCATGAACCTGATCCTCCTCTACTGTGGGAGGGGGTTTACCCACTTGGTCACCATCTTGCTATCCCATGACCCAGGAGGGGTGAGGAGAGCGGTTATCAGTGAAGACCGAGGCAAGAATGCTGTTAAGTACCTCAGCCTTGTCCTCGTCTGTTGATATGAGGTCACCATTCCCAACCATCAGTGGGGGTACATTCTCTTTAACCTTCCTCTTCTGATTGACGTACCTGTAGAAGCCCTAGTTTAAGTGTAGGTAAGAGGGAAAAAAGAAGTGATGTAAAGGCAATCACTACCTCCCACCAGCAGGCCAATGCCCAGCCATGAAACAAGGCATTCTTCAAAAGAAGGCATTCTTCAAAACAAGAACGTGTTATCAGGAACACCGGGTGCTCAAGCCAGAGCTGTGGTTATATTGAAGCTAGGGAAAAGACAATGAAAATTGGAATTTTCGGTAGATATGGGAGCAACCTACTCAGTTTTAAATCAAGCTTTGACACCTGTGGATAATGACTTTGTAAGAGTAAGGGGAGCCACTGGCCAGAGCAAAAAAAAGGCATACTTTTTGAAGCCTCTTAACTTTAAATTAGGTAAACAGTTAGGGGTATATAAATTTTTATATATGCCAAATTCACCAAAACCCTTATTGTAGAGGGACCTGTTGGAACAATTGGAAGCAGAAGTAAAATTTGAAAAAGGAAAAAGAAAGACTGCGGCTATGTGCGTGAATGCGCTCCCCCCCCCCCCCCCGCCTTCTCTGAATGTGAAGGGTTTTTTTCCTTTTCACAGAATCACAGAATCACAGAATAACCAGGTTGGAAGAGACCCACCGGATCATCGAGTCTTTGCTGAGTCCACAGGAGTTGAGGGTGTTATCTCTGTAGGGGAATACTAAGTTATGAGAACACTCTGCATTCCAGTGTCCCTTATCAGATCAGCAACTGCTGGGCTCTGGCAGAGACAATAGTGAATGGGATTTAAGCAGATACTAATGAAAGTATAGTTTCAGGGCCCAAAAGGAGTATGCCAGTGACAATACCCTCCGAGATTAAAAGACTGCAAAGGAATAGAAAGCCCAATTAATAACTTTTTTTGCAGCATAGAGCTAATAGTGGAATGTGAATCTGACTAGTGAAAAAGCTGGATGAACTTTACCAAGTAGTGCAGGACCTGAGAAAAATAAAAAGTTTGTCAAAGATTTGAATAACCATATATTGTTTACAGTGTTAAATCTAAAAGATGCATTTTTCTGTCTGCCACTAGCCAAAAAAAGTCAAAAGCATTTGAAGGAGAGAGTCCTACCTCTGGTAGGAAAACCCAACTTACTTGGACGGCGTTACCCCAAGGTTTTAAAAATAGCCCAACAAATCTTGGAAATTAATTAACACAAGAAATCAAAGCATGGGATTCTCCCTCTAGAGATTAATAGCAACTGAAATGAGACCTAGGCGCATTCAGTGGACTGCAAGTTTTGTTGAATTTTCTTGGATTAAATAGCTATCGAGTCTCTCAACAGAAAGCCCAAATGATGCAAGGACGAATGACAAATTTGGGATATGGACTATCCAGGGAACAACGAGAACTAGGTACTACAAGGAAAGAAGCTATCTGCCAGACTCCTAGACCTCAAACCGTTAAGGAACTTCGTATGTTTCTGGGTATGACGGGGTGGTGCCACCTGTGGATCTACAGCTATGGACTCCTGGTAAGACCTCTCTATGAGCTTTTAAAAGCTAACCCTAAGGAACTTGCATGGAATAGGGACACAGACAAGGCCTTCCACAAACTGAAACAAGAATTAATGAGGGCACCTGCTTTGGGTTTGCCAGATACTGCTAAGCCCTTCTGGCTATTCTCCCACGAGAAACAAGGAATAGCCTTGGAAATCCTAGCCCAAACTTTGGGGCCTTATCGGAGAGCGGTGGCATACTTCTCAAAACAACTGGATGAGGTCAGTAAAGGATGGCCAAGCTGCCTAAGAGCAGTTGCAGCAGTTGTGATCAATATCCAGGAGATCTGTAAATTCACTTTGGGCCAGAAGATGACAGTGTTAGTCTCACGTACAGTATCTGTTTTGTTAACATTGTGATCCCAGCTTCTCTTCTCAGTGGAACGACAACCGAACTGTCGATGAAACAATAAAAGCCGTGTATTCCAGCAGACCAGATCTGAAGGAAGAACCTCTGGAGGATGCATAAAATTCCTGGTTTGCAGATGGAAGTAGCTATGTCCGACAAGGTACCCATAAAACTGGATATGCAGTAACTACTAGGAACAAGGTAACCGAATCCCAACCATTACCTGCAGGGACTTTGGCTCAGAAGGCTGAAATCATTGCCTTAACCAGAGCCTTAGGACTGGTAAAAAGGAAAAAGGTAAATATTTGGACAGACTCTAAATATGCCTTTTGAGTTGTTCATACTCACAGAGCCATCTGGAAGGAACGAGGGTTATTGATGGCACAAAGAAAACAGATTGAACATGCTGAAGAAATACTTTGCCTATAAAAAGCAGTACAATTACCAACCAAAGTAGCCATCGTGCACTGTCAAGAGCACCTGAGAGGTAACACTGACCAGGAAACAGATAATAGATTGGCTAAATGGGCAGCAGAAAGAATGCAAGAAGAGAAAACTTTAGCTCTAATCCTAGATAATAAAGATGAAAATTTAGAAAATCAGAAAGATATTAGATACTCCAAGTCCGATCGGAAATTAATACAAGAACTTGGAGGACAAATCCTTTCCCAGAAGTGGGCACAATTAAAAGACAGCAGAACTGTTGTACCTGCCAGCTTGGTCTGGGAACTTGTAACATGATAAAACCCACTGTGAACCAGGCCCTTTATATAAAATCCTAAATCAGAAATGGATAGGGAGGAATTTTATATACTGTGGTTCAGACTCAACAGTGTGAAATATGTTAAATCGTATACAATTAGGAATAATTAGGTAAGGAAACGTGCCTAGAAAGTGTTGACAAATTTATTTTTCTGAACTCCCAAGAAAAGGGGCGTACAGATACTTTTAATATTCACAGATACCTTTTCTGGAAGGCCAGAGACCTTTAGCAAGCATCATGGATACACTACACCAGAATTAAAAGGGCCCCTAAGCCACGAAAAAGATGAATATTGATTACATTTATTAATGTAATGTTATGTATGGGAACAGCAAAGTCTTGGGACCGAAATGAATATTTGCAACTGGCAAATTGTTGGTTATGTACAGCTCTTCCCAGAGGTAATATAGAAATGCCCATGTTTGGGGTGCATCTTCAAATTGGACATGGAGACCACAAAACTGGACAAGCACTTGTATAGCAGGTTATCTAACTCCACATCTATGTTGGGAGTTAGTGAACTTGAAAAGACAATAGTTAATATCTCGGCAGAAATGGAAATCGTAACTAACCACACTGCAGATGCCCTCACAGCTATCCAAACTGAAGTGACATCATTGAGCAAAGTGATTTTGCAAAATCAATGGGTTTAGATACATCAACGGCGCAGATGGGAGAAGTATGCACCTTAATAAATACAAGTTGCTGCACTTACGTTG